>NC_061111.1:255507459-255544799 GCF_002878395.1 Capsicum annuum
AGGAGAGGAGTCCATTTGGACTCCTCTCCTCCTGCATTTCGTAATGGGTAAATGAGGCTCACCCCTTCGAGTCAAGTTCGAAGTTTAAACCCAAGGTCCACTACATGGCGTACGGGTGCTAGAAGATAGACAAAGAAGGAAAATGGGTCAAAATCCATTGATGAGGTCACTAAAAGACTTGAAAAGTCTCAATTTTTGTTATTGTCTTCTTTTTATTTATTCATTTAGTCATTTATTCATTTTGGCCTCGAAGCCAAAGTTGTATTTGATACAGGTGGAGCAAGACTCGAGCCAAAGGCTCGAAAAATAGTTTAGGACAGGTGAAATGGGTTGGAAGCCCAACTAGACTAGGACAGGTCTCGTTGATTTGGGCCTAATGGCCTAAATCCTTTACTTTCTCCTCCCTTCCCCTTTTATGCGTTTATTTGTTTATTAGTTTTGTTTAGACTTAGTTAAAATCCCTACTAAGTCGCCTAAATCTATTTTACACAAGTCTTTTTTTTTTTTTTGAAAAAATCAAATCACTATTTCTACAAATTAATCTTTTCGAAGTTAATCAAAAGACAATTTTCAAACAGTTCGGATAACCGCAAGTTAGCGGACGTTTTACATGCCTAACACCTTCCTAAAATGTTAATAGGAACCGCTTATCTAGAATCTCTAACTTAAAACGATTTCCCTGTTTTGAATGGTTTAAAATATTTTATAAAGGTTTCTTAATTCCTTTTCAAAATTAAGTGGCGACTCTTTCAAAAATCAAAAATTTTTGCAAAACAACCGCGACGCGCCGCAATCGCGGTGGTCCAATGGAATTTGATGAGTGGGAAATTGGGTGCCTCCGCGATGCGCCACCAACGCTGAGCCCCACTGGAATTTGACGATTGTCAATTTTACCCTCTCCGCGATGCGCTAGACACCAAAATGATGATGTTTACGACTGAACTATAAATTATTCATAACTTCTTCACTGAGGGTCCGTTTTGGACGAATCTTATATCGTTGGAAAGCTAATTTAGTCATCTACGTAATGAAAGGTTGAAATGTAGGAAATTCTACATGAAAATTAATTTAAACCATTCTAGAAGCTAATGCTTAGACTTTCCATGGACGAAATTTAGCTAAGAAGATGTCGGAGTGTTACAATATATCTACTGGGTGTCTCAATTATATATGGCGTAAGTTAAACTTTGTGGAAATATATTGACAGATCTTCTCCAAAACATATTCAATAGTCACTCGTAATTTACGAGCTATTGAACATGCAATAGGAAGAAATTTCATGAGTTGTGCCCTTTAAATAGGCTGATCTTTAGATTTTGTCCTTTAGCAATCGAATTTATGCTTAGTGAGAAAATATAGACTTATGCCACAAATAATAGGTTGTTCACGTTTTATTTTTTTGAACTTATCTACCCGAATTCCAAGGTGTATTGTGGTCCGATGAAATAATAATCTATACTTATTATATTTGTATTATTCTGAAAATATTGACCAAATATTTATTATTGTTTTTAGATGTGTTTTCACGTTTTACTTTTTTGAACTTATCTACCGAATTCCAAGGTATATTGTGGTCTGGTCAAATAATAATCTATACTTATTATATTTGTATTCTTAAAATATTGACCAAATACTAATTATTATTTTTAAATGTATCTTTCATGTTTTACTTTTTTTGAACTTATCTACCCGAATTCCAATGTATATTGTGATGTAGTCAAATAATAACTTATGCTAATTATTCTTACATTCTTCAAATCTTTACCAAAACTAATTATTGTTTTTAAGTGTATTTTTTCTGTTTTAACTTTTTTAGACTTATCAACCCGAATTCCAAGGTGTAATATAGTTAAATAATAGCCTATAGTAATTATTCTTACAATCTTCACCAACTATTAATTATTGTTTTTAAGTTTTTTGTTTTTTTTTCGTTTTACTTTTTTAAACTTATCTACCCAATTCCAAGGTATGTTGTGGTCTGATCAAATAATAATCTATACTAATTATTTTTGTATTCGTAAAATCTTCACCAAATACTAATTATTATTTTTCACATTTTGCACTTTTACATTTATCTTCCCAAATCCCAATGTATGTAGTACACTTTCATCTTTTCACACTTCCAAAGTTCCTATATATACATTTCAACTAAAAAGTTTGATTTTTCGCTGCGTCGCACTTTTTCGCTATATCAAGAAAATCTCATTATTATCACATTTTCGTCGAAGAGGACATCGATCGCAGAAGATCTTTAAGGAAAAACGAATTGTTAAAGAAGAACACTACTCTTTTGTGCAAAGATATCTAATGAAATGTGGAAAGAAAATCAAGGAAAGAAACAGGAATATGTAAAAAACGTATAATATGATAATAGAAGAGCATCGTAGGTACTAAAAGAAGGACAACGATTTGTTGTCTGAGAGAAACGAAGAAATAGAGAACGAGACAATTGAAAGCGTGGATTGCTACGCGGAGATATTGAGAGGGTTGAGGATGAAGTTTCTGTTATGGTGGAAAATGAGAGAAAAAATGATGACGGTATTGTTGTTATTATGTGTTTTTATTGTTTCATGCAACTTGTTACGTATCGTTTCATAATATTACTGCATTTGCGAAACCTATTTTAGTTAGTTGTCGCGTTCAATTATTTAACTAATTTGGAGTCGGATGTGTTTTTTGAAAATTTGCTATAGATTTGGAGGTGGAAACAGGCCTTCAAGCTACTGGTGCGACTGGTGTTAACAACGTGGAATCTACTCAAGGCGAAGATTGGGAAATCGTGCCTTTTGTTGATCCAAAACCGGTTGGCACCTCAACCGGAAATAGCAGTGGTGAATCGAGACTCAAAAGGTATGACGGTTAGAAGGGGAGCCTTGGAGTAAGTATTAAAGTTGCTGTCACGAGTTTAAGCTTTGGAAACAGCCTCTGACAGAAATGCAAGGTTAGGCTGCGTACGATACACCCTTGTGGTGGGGCTCTTCCCTGGACACCGTGCATAGCGGAGCTTTAGTGCTCCGGGCTGCCCTTATTAGGATTCATATTTTCTGATGGTTCTTCATGATACACTAAAACTAACACCACCACAACCAAACAGACACACCAAAAATAAAAAAAGAAACACTAGACACTCTTTTAGTCGCAATTTGAGACCGTGCACCGATTATACTTATATATAGATAGATAGATCTCCGGTATTGGACGGAGTAGATTGATTATGATGGTTATGGGAAGTCCTGTTTCGAGACCAAGTAGTGTATGGATATCTCAAGTCCCCTATGGGCCCGCCCCTTTGTTGTGAGCCACAGTACCTGAGAAGGATGCTCGCCATAGGTCCTGCCTTTGTGAGATTCTGAGCTAGGGAAGGTGTATACAATTGGTACATTTGGTACTAGGATCGGATATGTGTTACTATTGGTTTATGTGCATTTATTCATTCATACGCGTATAATAGTTTGGTGCTTGTATCTATCGGCTTTATGAGGGGTTGTATAGGTCTAAGCTATGGTTGCTCTAGTATTTGATTGCACCTTTTTAGCTTATTGGCGCCCTATTAGGTTATTGTTTATCCGAACAAGCTGGTTACTTTGTCCATCTAGCCACTTTGCTGCGGTTAATTTTTTTTTCCTTTCTCGTCTTGTCTTGGTTTCCCTTTTCAGTTGCTTAGTATCTTGCTACGATATTGTCATGTTTTCATGCAAACGTGATTCATTTTTCTTTCTTTTTAGTCGAGTGACTATCTACAACAGCCTCTCTACTGCAAAAGATAGAGGTAAGGTCCTTTTCGGAGTAGTCCACACCTGTGGTTTGATTTGAGATTTTCATCCTCTCGGATGCTGTTGACAACATCTCAAACAAAAATCGTTAGTTCTAAACATAATTCACGTAAGGGGTATATATTTTTTTACCATATCTCCACGTGAGTCCTTGCCTAGAAAGAGAAGTCATCCTCTCATGTACCGGTTTGAAAGGAAATAACTTGCGACAACAGACACAACAACCCTCTTGGTTGTTGCATAATTAGCACACTTGTCCATTGAATATGTCTGGTCCTTTTGGACACCGATGACACTTTATGCAGAGCGGTCCCTGCAACCGTGTAATCTTATGCGTACTTGGTAAGTTGTTGTTGTTGTTGTCTGACTTATATTGGTTGCTATCGTACTTTTATTGGACAGATAAGTTTCGTACATCATCTTAAAAGACGAAAATTTAAGATGTTATCACATATAATCTTCTTGCAGATCCATCGGCATGTAAAGCAATAGTCTTGAGTGAAGCGTCAGACGAACCAGAAACTATGCTTGTTCCTATAATGAACGACAGTGATGATGAACTGACGTTAACTGAAATCGCTCGTGTTTCAAAAAGTCGTGGACAGAAAAAGGAAGTGCACTTGAAAGGCCCCTCTAATTCGACGCGAAAGAGAAAAAGAAGCATGAATGATGGTCAAATGACATCATTTATTCCAGAATTGGCTAATCCTGGGAATAGGTCGGGTATAGAATGGTCGTTTGAAGACGATTTTTATTCTGCATTTTATACGGATGACGAGCTTTGTTTGAATGCTGTATGTGCTTTTTACCGTCAACAAATTTCTGGAAACAAATTCTCCTCGATGAGTAAGATCGACAAAAATGGGTATATATCAAAGATCGACAAAAATGGGTATATATCAATCTCTCGATAGTTTTTTTCTTAGTTCGTGAAAAGACAATCTTTGTAATCTATTTTTGCTTGTTTTCTCTTTCAGGATTACTGCTTTAGGGGTGTTTTTGTGTCGTGATGATCCCGAAAACAAGCTTAAGAGAACAATTTCGGAGGTTGGACCGGAAGATCTTTGCATATGCAAGACACTGGCTATTCGATACTTTCGCCAAATATATAGGATATACAATAGCAAGAAAGACCAGTTGTTCCGCGCTGGTGTTGGTATCCGCAAATGAAGCTCCAGTTGACGCGAAGGCTGTCTGGTTGAGTTGTTGCACCAGACTACGAGCTCCCTCAGCAAAAAGTTCTTCTCTAGCTGTCTGGTCGACGTGCTTTGTTCTGGGAAGATATCTAGCTTTAGTAGGAAAAATTAGGTACTTATGATTCATCTGTTGGACTTGAATGTAGTATTTTGATTATGAATGGCTATATTTATAGAATGGTTTGAGTACGATTGAACAATGGAGGCATGTTAAGTTTCATCGCATTATTGGTCCACCTATTCGAAACCATGTTTGCTCGATACACATATTGTTGAGTCATGGTATTGGCATAACAGTCGCTGAAGCAAAAGAATGATTTTGTGTTTGAATAACTCAGAAAAAAGAGTTGAACGCATAGAGAATGAGTAGCGACCTTGAGATAGAAGAAAAAATACGTTTAAATTATAAATATTTGCAAAATGTATGGTGTAATACAACTCCAACTTTGAAAATTCCAAATAAGGTTAATTTTTTTGGTTTTCACGGCCAAACGCCTACCTAATGGTTGTTCATATATTGTCCAACCTTGACGTTTGTAGTTACTGACAATAATTTAGACCGTGGTCTATTGTTTTCTCAATTTCGTTAAAAAGATTATTTGTTGATTGTGATGAAAAAGGTCCGTAAGTTGCAAGAGAAATAAAAGCAGGATCATTTACTAAACAACCGGCCATAAAAGGGACAACCAATGAAAACTACTTGTTAAGTCCGTAGTTTTGATGATTGACAAACTATATGTAATTTGCATGTTGGAACCTGTTTCCTGGAGTTTTTGTGATGAAAAGGCTTCTACGGACACGGTTAACAGTCACAGCTGACACAAAGTACAAAAGTTGGTGGAAAAAGATGTTGCCACCTTTTTGCCTCAGCCAATGAGATCTCTCCTGAGTTTTCTTGTGTCATACTATATATTGATCATCTTCCTCAACAAGAAAACTAACTCTTCCATATTCTCACATATAAATATCTTTCAAAAACTGAATCAAAGACTATACACTGCAACATGGAACTGATGGTTCATCGAGTTGTATTTTTACTTCTTTGTTGTAGTTGAGTCCTTATGTACTGTTCTTAAACGTTTGCCTACATTTGCTTATGATTATTAGTAGGTGTTGAGGTTCAAACCTTTTTCTTCGTAATCATTTAGAGTTAGCTTGTTATGTCCAGTTAGAGTTAGCTGGAGGTTGAAGCAGTAGAGTTACTACTTGTGTTTCCTTGTAATAGAGTTATTGCCAAGGGACAAAGGATTAAGAGGTTAATTCCTGGAGGCAGGTCATAGTATTTTCTCCCTTGAGCAAAGAGTTTCCACGTAAAACTCTTGTGTCTGCTATTAATCTTTCCACGTACTTTTACTGTTCATCTTCCTAGTTCTTGCGTGAGTTCATCTTGGAACAGGTCCCTGAGTTGAGAAGCGACCCACTGCAACTCTTCACTACTCGTTGGAAACACTTAGTTTGCTTCTTGTGTCTGCCTCAAACTAATAAAGATATGGGAAATATTCTCATAAAAACTTTGAATATGTGTCATCTCAACTTTCTGTCGCCTTACTATAGTTAAGTTATTTCTAGGAAAAACCATGCGACGTGAAAAATATTTACACTTTATTCATGAAATGTAGTATAGTTTGTGATGGTTTGAGCATGTAATAAAGAGGGGCACGGATGCTCCAGTTCTGAGGTGTGAGAGGCTATGGATGGTTTTTTATGGGGTAGGTGATTAGGCATGATATAGAGCTGTTACAGGAGGACTTGAGCCTTGATAGGAAGGTGTGGAGGACGTAGATTAGGGTAGAGGGTTATTGGGTAGGAGTTCATCATGTTTGTGTCTACACTAGTAGTTGCTTGTTCGTGGTGTTTCGATGATGACTTTGATTTCGAATAGATAGTTTATAGTATTACCTTGTGGGTGCCTTATTTTCTTTATTATCTAGTGGTGTGTTATCCCATTTTTGTTTTGTGATTTTATGTTTTTTGGTTTGTTATACTATTATCTGTCCTGAGCCGGGGGTCTATCGAAAATAGCCTCTCTACTTCACCTGAGTTAGTGGTATGGTCTGCACACATTTTACCCTCCTCAAACCCCACTTTGTGGCAATACACTAGGTTTGTTGTTGTAGTATAGTTTAAAAGAGTAAAGAAAACTACTGTATTTAGCAAAAGTAGCTATCAAAATTGATATAATATGCACTGATACAACTCTTACGCACGATTTTTCCATATACAGCAACATGATACAACTGTTGCTAAAGTGCTAAGTTCAAGTTGCCATTGATCGCGCATATGATTTTTCCAAATAATGTCCGCGTAAAGAACTTTTAAATGCTAACTACAGTCTACAACTAATCCGATGTGCTCAGCGAAGTCATAGTGACCTCCGATAAATACAAAATACCAACTCAGACAATGGCTCTGATACCACAAAGGTATGAGGGAATGAATCGATATCTTATTATGGATGGAGCAAAAAAGGATATCCTATAATTACTAAACTAAGTTATCTATGTATATTACAAGGATTACGACTACATTCATTCTTTTGCAGAAACCAAATGTACTTTTAATGTTTTACTTTAAAAGCTGAGGTGTTTGGCTAATCTTTAATGTAAAAGTATCAAATAGTCTTATATTCTTGAAATCTTGAACAAATAGTACTAATTATTGTTTTTACATGTGTTTTCATGTTTCATTCGTTTGAATTTATCTGCGTAATCTTCCCTATATTATTGTCTTTTTCCGCTTCACACCACCATTTCAACTAAAAAAGATCAATTTTTTTCACAGTTAGCCGCGCCGCGTTCTTTTGTTGTTTCAAGTAAAGCCTTTCATCACATCTTTGATATCCATTGAAGATGATGTCGATCCCTGAATTGCTATCAATCATGAAGGAAAAACAAATGGTTGAAGAAAAAGACTTCCCTTTTGTGCGAAAAATTCTGATGGATTGCGAAAAAGGTTTCGAGGAAGAAAAAAGAAGTATCGACAAAAAGTACAGTAAAATAATAGAAGAGGACTACAAGGAGTATAAAAAGAAAAATGACTGGCTATTTGATAGAATTGAAAAGGTAAAGAAGGCAAAAGTGATAAAGAGGCTCGCTACGAGGAGAAAATCATCGAGTTTAGAGGTAGAATTTCTCGTTTGAAGGAAACGAAGAGAAAAAATGACGAAGGTATTGCTGTAATTTGAACTTGTTACGTATCGTTTTATGTACTTAGCTTATCGTTTTGATAAGAGTGATTTTACTGTATTTGCAAAACCTGTTTAAATTATTTGTGGCATTCAATTAATCAACTAATTTGGAGTCGGATAAAGTTTGGTAAATGATGATTGATCCTACGAAAAGCAAATGAATACATTTTCATCAGTCGCACTAAATTACGTTTGTTGTTCTCATACCTTATTTGGCTATAGATTTGGAGGTGGAAACAGCCCGTCAAGCTCCTGGTGCAACTGGAGTAAACTTGAAGCGTAACAACGTGGAATCTTCTCAAGGCGAAGATCGGGCAATTGTGCTTTTTGATGATCCAAAAAGTGTTGGCACCTCAACCAGAAAGAGCAGTGGCCAATCGAGACTCAAAGGTATAATGGTTTTGTGATTTAGGCAACTTTGTTGTTATTACGATCTGTCTATATTATGTGGATATTTCATTAGGATTCATATAGCCAACCTCAACTCTGGATTGAGGTATAACATAGTTACTGTTGTGCTGTTAAACGGTTATAGGTATGATGTTTTCTGATGATTCTTCATGATACACTAAAAATAACACCGCCACAACCACTCAAACACACACAAAAATTAAAAAAATGAAACACTTGACGCTCAAGTAGAAAGCGACTGCGACAAACACTTGCATCGTATCCTCTAGACATCCACTTCGTCCACTGTTACATGTTTTTTAGCTTTGTCGATCTAGCCACTTTGCTGTAGTTAATTTTTTTCCTTTCTCGTCTGTCTTGATTTTCCCCTTTTAGTAGGATATTGTCATGTTTTCATGCAAACATGATTCTTTTTTCTTTCTTTTGAGCCGAGGGACTATCTTAAACAGCCTCTCTACCCGTAATGGTATAGGTAATGTTTGCATATATCCTACCCCTCTCAGGTCTTACTTGGGTAAGTTGTTGTTGTTGTGTGACTTATATTGGCGGATATCACACTTTTATTGGACAGATGAGTTTCTTATGTCAATTTAAAAGGAGCTAACTTAATATGTTACATATATTTTCTCGCGGACAAACCAGAAACTATGTCTGTTCGTGTGATGAACGACAATGATGATGATATGACGTTAAATGAAATTGCTCGTGCTTCAAAACACCGTGGACAGAAAAAGGAAGTGCACGTGAAAGGCTCCTCTAACTCGATGCAAAAGAGGAAAAGAAGCATGAACAATGCTGCTTCCGAGTAAATTAGCTAGCTGCGAATGAGGGGTTGAGTTTTTACATCAGACTCCGAGCTCCCTCGGGAAAAAGTTCTTGTACTAGAATTGCTTTGTTCTCGGAAAATATCTAGCTGTAGTAGGAACAATTAGGTACTTATCGTTCATCTATTGGACTTCAACCTAGTATTTTGGTTATGTTGCTATATATATAGAATGGTTGAGTACAATTGAACATATGGATGCATGTTATGCTTTTATTGTTGGAACATCGAACAATACAAATGTCAGCTATATTATGTTGCTCAGTGTGTTCTTGTCACAAAAGTGTCAGCTAGAGTCAGTTGTGTCAGTTAATGCAATAGAGTTATTGCATTGGAGTTTGTTGTAATAGAGTTATTACAAGTTGAAGAAGGGTTAAGACGTTAATCCTTGAAAAATGGAGTCTGTAAAATGGAGTCTGTATTCAAGATTACTGGATACGTTAGTTCGGGACCAGGTCCCCAAGTTGGTGGGCATTTCGTGTAGTTCTTCAAGTAGCCCACTTATCAAATACCCCTCAAAACTAACGAAACTCAATGTGCACCCTAATAATACCACTAATTACCTTGTTCTCACCTCCGGCAAAGACAATGACTCTGATACCATGTAATAAAGGTACGAGAGAATGAATCGATATATTATTCCACAAATTAGCAAGTATGTACACACGAACATAAATTCCTAACTAATTAAGTTATCTATGTATATTACAAGGATTACGACTACATTCATTCTTTTGCAGAAAAACCAAATGTACTTTAAATGTTTTACTTTTTTGAACTTATCTACCCGAATTTCAAGGTATAATGTAATAAATAATAGCCTATAGTAATGACTCTTATATTCCTGAAATCTTGACCAAATACTAATTATTATTTTTCACATTTGCTCTTTTAAATTTTCACTTCCCAAATCCTAATGTATGTAGTACACTTTCTTCTTTTCACACTTCCAAAGTTCCTATATATATAAATTTCAAGTAAAAAAAACATCACATCATTTTCGCAGTTTTAACTGCGTCACACTTTTTCGCTATATCAAGAAAATCTCGTTATCACAGTTTTGATAATGGATTCTGCGTCGAAGAGGACATCGATCGCAGAAGCACTTTCGATCTTTAAGGAAAAACATGTGGTTAAAGAAGAACACTACTCTTTTGTGCAAAGAACTCTAATGAAATGTGAAAAAAAAATGGAGGAAAGAAACAGGAATATGGAAAAAACGTATAATATGATAATAGAAGATCATCGCAAGTACTATAAGAAGGACAACGATTTGTTGTCCGAGAGAATCAAAGAAATAGAGAACGCGACAAGTGAAAGCGTGGCTTGCTAGCAGAGAAACTAAGAGAGTTGAGGGGTGAAGTTTCTCTTATGGTGGAAAATCAGAGAAAAAATGATGAAGGTATTGTTGTTATTATGTGTTTTATTGTTTCATGCAACTTGTTTACGTATCATTTCATAATGTGTGTTGATAGATAGTATATCTTGATTTTACTATATTAGCAAAATCTATTTTAGTTATTTGTCGCGTTTAATTATTTAACTAATTTGGAAAATTCTTTATGTTGATGTGTGTACAAAAAGGGCAACCCGGTGCACTAAAGCTACCGCTATCGCGGTGTCCGGGGAAGGGCCCCACCACAAGGGTGTATTGTACGTAGCCTTGCCTTGCATTTCTGCCAGAGGCTGTTTCCAAGGCTTGAACACGTGACCTTCTGGTCACATGACAGCAACTTTACCAGTTACTCCAAGGCTCCCCTTCTTTATGTTGATGCGTGTGTTTTCTGAAAATTTGCTATAGATTTGGAGGTGGAAACAGGCCTTCAAGTTACTGGTGCGACTGGCGTTAACAGCGTGGAATCTACTCAAGGAGAAGATCGGGCAATCGTGCTTTTTGATGATCCGAAACTTGTTGGCACCCCAACCGGAAATAGCAGTGGTGAATCGAGACTCAAAGGTATAACAGTTTTGTGATTTAGGCGACTTCTTGTTGTTACGATCTGTTTGTATTATGTGGATATTTCATTAGGATTCATATTGCCGACCTCAACTCTTTGGATTGAGGTATAGTAGTTACTGTTGTTCTGTTAAACGGTTATCGGTATGATATTTTCTGATGATTCTTCATGATATACTGAAAATAACACCACCACAACGACACAGACACACTCACGAAAAATGAAAAAAGAAACACTAGATGCTCGAGTAGAAAGCAATTCCGACAAAACACTTGCTACGTCCACTTCATCCACTGTTACACGCTGTGTCCATTTTAGCCACTTTGCTGCAGTTAAGTTTTTCCTTTCTTGTCTGTCTTCGTTTCCCCTTTTAGTTGCTTTGCATCCTACTAGGATATTGTCGTGTTTTCATGCAAACGTGATTCATTTTTCTTTCTTTTGAGCCGCTGGACTATCTTAAACAGCCTCTCTACCGCAGAAGATAGAGGTAAGGTCTGCGTACATGAGGATTATACTAGTTAAGTTGTTGTTGTTATGTTACTTAAGTTGTTGTTGTTATGTTACTTATATTGGAGGCTATCATACTTTTATTGGACGGATAAGTTTCATACATCAGCTTAAAAGATGAAAATTTAAGATGTTATCGCATATAATCTTCTTGCAGATCCATCGGCATGTAAAGCACTAGTCTTAAGTGAAGCGTTAGACGAACCAGAAACTACGCCTGTTCGTGTAATGAACGACTGTGATGATGAACTGACGTTAACTGAAATCGCTCGTGCTTCAAAAACTCGCGGACAGAAAAAGGAAGTGCACGGAAAAGGCTACTCTAATTCGACACGGAAGAGAAAAAGAAGCATGAATGAGGGTCAAATAACATCATTTATTCCAGAATTGGTTAATCCTGGGAATAAGTCCGGTATAGAATGGACGTCTGAAGACGATTTTTGTTCTACATTTTATACGGATGTCGAGCTTTGTCTAAATGCTGTATGTGCTTTGTACCGTCAACAAATTTCTGGAAACAAATTCTCCTCGATGAGTAAGATCGACAAAAATAGGTATATATCAATCTCTCGATAGTTCTTTTTCCTTAGTTTGTGAAAAGAAAATTTGTGACGGTCTATCAGAAATAGCCTTCTACCTCTACGGTAGGGGTAAGTCTAGTATGTTCATTCGATTACTCACTTAGTAATTCGTTTTTGCCTGGTTTTTCTTTCAGGATTACTGCTTTAGGGGTGTTTTTGTGTCGTGATGATCCCGAAAACAAGCTCAAGAGAACAATTTCGGAGGTTGGACCGGAAGATCTTTGCATATGCAAGACACTGGCTATTCAATACTCTCGCCAAATATGTAGGATTTACAATAGCAAGAAAGACCAGCTGTTCTGCGTTGGTGCTGCTATCCGCAAATTAAGCTCCAGTTGACACGAAGGCTGTCTGGTCGAGTTGTTGCACTAGACTACGACCTCCCTCGGCAAAAAGTTCTTATCTAGCTTTCTGGTCGACTTGCTTTGTTCTAGGAAGATATCTAGCTTTAGTAGGAACATTTAGGTACTTATCGTTCATCTGTTGGACTTGAATGTAGTATTTTGATTATGAATGGCTATATTTATAGAATGGTTTGAGTACGATTGAACAATGGAGGCATGTTATGTGTCGTCGCATTATTGGTCCACCTATTCGAAACCATGTTTGCATGATACACATATTGTTGAGTCATGGTATTGGCATAACAGTCGCTGAAGCGAAAGAAAGAAAGTTGAACGCATAGAGAATGAGTAGCGACCACGAGAAAGAAGAAAAAATATGTTTAAATTGTAAATATTTGCAAAATGTATGGCGTAATACAACTCCAATGTATGGCGTAACCCAGAAAGGTTATTTTTGTTTGTTTTCACGGCCAAACGCCTACCTAATGTTTGTTCATATATTGTTCAACCTAGACGTTTGCACTTACTACTGACAAGTACCAATGTGGGACTTCTTGCAATGGGTCATAACAAACCACATCCTTCGTCCTCACTCCACTTTTGTAGATAGCTGTTTCCAGAAGCCCTTTTGAGTCAAGTGCCCAGGCGCCACGACAGTTGTGGGCTAGACATTACTAGCCCCGGTCGAACACTTTCATACTAGCGTCACCAACCCAGGCACGGTGTGCACGGAGGAGATGGGTGACTCTGATACCACTATTACAACCTTATGAAAACCACACCCCAAAAGTTATCTATTAAGGTGGAGAACCCAAGGCTATAAATACCGCACGCAGATACTTTGTAATACAAATGTGGGACTTTTTGCAACGGATTATAACAAACGACCACGCTTCGCATCCTTTATCCCCGATATATAGATTTTACTCTACTTTTCTAGGTAGCTCTTTCCCTTCGAGTCAGGTGCACAGGTGCCGGGATGTTTGTGCACTAGACATTACTAACCCTAACCAAACACTGTCATACTGATGTCACCATCCCAGGCACAATGGGCATGGAGGGTGATAGGTGGCTCTGATACCACTATTACAACCTTATGAAAACCACACCCCAAAAGTCAGCAATCTATTTTTCTAGGTAGCTCTTTCTCATGTATCCATTTTCGAATCAGGTGCACAGGTGCCATAACGGTTGTGCGCTAGACATTACTAGCTCCGGACAAACACTTTCATATAGGCATCACCATCCCAAGCAAGGTGGGCACGGAGGGTGACGGGTGGCTCTGATACCACTATTACAACCTTATGAAAACCACACCCCAAAAGCCAGCAATCTACTTTTCTAGGTAGCTCTTTCCATGTGCACAGGTGCCGTAACAATTGTGCGCTATACATTACTAGCTCCGGCCGAACACTTCCATATCGGCGTCACCATCCCAAGCAGGGTAGGCACGGAGGGTGATGGATGGCTCTGATACTACTATTACAACCTTAGGAGAACCGCATTCCAAAAGCTAGCTATTAAGGGGGGATAGCGCAAAACTATTAATACCCTTTGTAGTACCAATGTGAGACTTTTTGAAAAGGATAATAACAGATCATTTACTAAACAACAGTCTATAAAAGGAACAAATAGTGAAAACTATCGTTGAAAACACTTAGTTTACATCTTATGTCTGCCACGAACTTATCAATGTATAGTAAATATTTTCATAGAAACTTTTAATATTTGCCATCTCAACTTTCTATCGCTTTACTATAGTTAAGTTATTTCTAGGAAAAATCATGCGACGAGACAAATATTTACACTTTATTTATGAAATGTAGTATAGTTTCAAAAAGTAATGAAACACAACTACTATATTTAAGATATGTAGCTATCGACATTGATATAATATGCACTGATACAACTTTTACGCATGATTTTTTCATATACAGCAACATGATACAGCTACTGCTAAAGTGCTAAGTTCAAGTTGCCATTGATCGCGCATATGATTTTTCCATATAATGTCTGCATAAATAACTTTTAAATGCTAACTACAGTCTACAACTTATCCAATGTGGTCAGCGAAGTCATAGTGACCTCCGGCAAATAAAAAATACCAACTCAGACAACGACTCTGATACCATGCAATAAAGGTATGAGGGAATGGATCGATATCTTGTTATGGAAAGATCAAAAAAGAATATCCTATAATTACTAATTAATTGATCTATGTATCTTTCGAGGATTACGACTACATTCATTCTTTTGCAGAAATCAAATATTCTTGAAATCTTGACCAAATAGTACTAATTATTGTTTTTAGATGTGTTTTCATATTTCATTCGTTTGAATTTATCTGCGTAATCTTCCCTGTATTATTGTCTTGTTCCGCTTCACACCGCCATTTCAACTAAAAAAGATCAATTTTTTTCACAGTTAGTTCCGCCGCATTTTTCTGTTGTTTCAAGAAAAGCTGTTGGTTTAAAACCGTTAAAGGGAAACAATGCAGGAATTCAATTTAAAAGCTGGCCATAGAAACAAAGATGGAGTTTGAAGAAGAGAACATCCAGAGAGTAATTATTTTCTTGTTGAAAGACCACCTCATAATTAATCATCAACTTAGCAACTTAAATAGTTGCTATTACAACTAAAAATAGGATAAAGAAACAACCTACCTCTACTAAAATTAGAATAACTAATTAGTTTCCTACCAAAGATAGGACTTCCTAATTTAACTAGGATTGTACTTAAAAAAAACTGGAAAAAATAGAAAAAATAGTTGCATTCTTAAAGCAACTTTCAACACTCCTCCTTGCTTTATGAAATGCAAACACCAATTCTTTGCCTTAGAAGCTCGAACTTGCGTAACGAGCTCAGATGTAATAGCATACCTCCCACTATTCCTGGTACACCTGCCACTATTTCCAACATCATTGCACGACAACCGTATCTTTCCTTGAAAAATAAATCGGTTAGAATCCTGAGAAGTTTCACTGACCAATAAGCAACCTTATCAAGGAATTTCTTGGGCACATGGTGCTTGCTTAGATCAATCGACAAGTCAGCTTAATGTGTCTCCCATGGAGATGCGAAATGGTTAACGTCTCTATGATAAGCTTCATCAACATCCTTTAGAGTCGCATCCTTAGGCAGTCTCCAGTAGTCAATTGCTATCGCAAGAGCAGGGAAATTTTCAATTTCACCACGATCAATATCATTAAGATACAAAGTATATAAGTGTATAGCCTCCTCTTCCAGATGACCAACAACTCTGCAAATTTGGGGAACATCAAGTAAAGCACAAAGTAAAAATTGAAAAACACTCCCTGCAATAACTAACAACCTCTCATACCATTTAGGTTGTACTAGCTCCACCATAGTCATCAGATGCATCCTCTCATTCTCAGCTTCTTCAGGTAATGCTTTTATCTAACCACCACTTTGCTCGAACTTCTCCTTGGCGTCACAGTCAGGATAATTATTTTCCTTGAAGGATTCGTAGAGTCTCTTGGTGGTGACTTATCCATATGCCTTTCTTTTACCACTTGAACGAGATTCAGAGGTGCTCATACCTCCAACTTTGAGTTTCTCCTCGGTTGATGAACTACCTGTTGTCTTTTGGATTTCTTGCAATGCAGCTGATGTTCTCCAAACTGTGTGAGAGCTGAACTCCCACTGAATTTGTGCCAAGAATCTGGCAGGATTCAACCTGGGCTAACTGGAAATTGCTCGGCAAAGGCAGCTCATCTGACTGAGTAGCATTCTCACGCTGCTCATCATAAGCATTCTCAAGTTCCAGTTCTGATAATTTATCAGCATTAGCAGCTTCAGGCATCTCTTTTCTCTGAACTAAAATATTGCTTTCCAAGTAAAGCTTACACTCAGAATCATATTCCAAATAAGTCATATTCTGGAATCCATTAAGAAGCATAATCCCCCTTCCCTAGCAAGACCAGGATTATTTCCCGACAACA
Organism: Capsicum annuum; assembly: GCF_002878395.1. Taxonomy (NCBI): domain Eukaryota; kingdom Viridiplantae; phylum Streptophyta; class Magnoliopsida; order Solanales; family Solanaceae; genus Capsicum; species Capsicum annuum. Next base: position 255,524,202 of record NC_061111.1, read on the forward strand.
CCAAATCATTCTGACGCGAAGAAATTTCTTCACCTAAATGCTTAGAAGAAACTTCATTCGGTAAGGTATGTCAGGTAGGACATTCTCCGAGTCATCCGATGGAAGTCCAGAGATATCATCTAGCTTCTCCCCAGACGTAGCAGCAGCGTCCTTGGGATATACTTTCTCCCAGCTGTCAGCGACGGAAAGGTCTTTTCCTTGAAGATTATTAAGCAAGTCAACTTTGCAATCACAACCAGGACAAAGCCAGCCTTCATAATGTATTCTTTTAGCAGAGGTAGCTCCATACGCGATTGGTGAAATCCACGCTCTTCTTCCAATGGATTTAATGAGAAACTTCTGCCTCTCATTTTGAATTTAAATAGTTCTTGTCCAGATCAAGCAATGTTTATCTTCAAAATACAATTTGAAACCTTTTTCTAATAACTGACCAACACTTAACAAGTTTTGGTCCAAATCGGGTACATAAAGAACATTAGAAATTGTTTTAGTGCCCGATTGTGTTTTAATTGTGATGGTTCCCATTCCTTTTACTATATAACCACCATGGACGATCCTAACTTTTGTAACTTTAGCAGGGATCAAATCTTTAAAAATATCTTTATCGCAAGTCATATGATTTGTGCATCCACTATCAATCAGCCACGACTCGCTTGAGACACTGCTTGCTAAACATGATGCTTCCTGTTCATCACAACTCGAGCCTCTGCATCTTGTTGCTGAGTTTTATTTTTACAGATAATCGCTTCATGCCCAAGCTGATTGCACTAAGTGCACTTAGCATCAGGTCTCTTCCAACACTTGAAAGGTGCATGCCCGAGCTTGCCGCAATGCTTACAAGGAGGGTAGTTTCCTTTGAAACCACCTGTTTTGTTTTGTTGTTGTGCGTTGCACCTTCTTCATCAGTTGGTTGGTGCGTCTTATTCTTCTTCTTCTTCTTAGAACGTCCATCATCATAATGCTTGGCTGGTAAGGCACCTTCGATAGCTCCTCCTTGTCTCATAACACGTCGTTGCTCTTGTTCTTGAAAAGCACTTAAGAGCTTTGCAAGTGTTATCTTGGACAAGTCCTTAGTATTTTCTAAGGTTGTTATGGTAGCCTCAAATCTTTCAGGTGCTGTTACTAGGATTTTCTCAACGATCCTTGAATCATTGAAAGGAGAACTCAACAATCTGATGCGATTTGCAAAATTAAGGAGTCTGTCAGAGTAATCCTTTATGGTTTCACTTTCTTTCATCCTTTGCAGCTCAAACTCACGTACCAGATTCAACACTTGCATCCCTCGAATCCTTTCATCTCCTTCATACTCAGTTTTGAGATAATCCCATACCTCTTTCGCTGATTCAAGAGACATGATACGAGTGAAGATATTAGATGAAACTGCAGTAAATAAGCATGCCAGTGCCCTTGATTTCCTGGTTTTCCACTCCTTGTGAGTTTTAATTTGTGCCACCGTGGGATTGCCCGGCAAGGGAGCTATCTCATATTCAGCTTCAACAGCTTCCCAGAGATCCAAAGCTTGCAGATATATCCGCATTCTAACTGCCCAGATTTGATAACTTTCTCCATTGAAAGTTGGTGGTGCCATTGAAAAAAAAATTGTTTCTCCGTTCATGGTATCCAGTGGATCGGATTAATGCACACACTCACAGGTCCCTTAAGAATAAAGCTTTGATACCAATTGTTGGTTTAAAACCGTTAAAGGGAAACAACGCAAGAATTCAATTTAAAAGCTGGCCGCAGAAACAGAGATGGAGTTTGAAGAAGAGAATATGCAAAGAGACAGAGAGATTATTTTCTTGTTAAAAGAAAGTCTATAATTGATCATCAACTTAGCAACTTAAATAGTAGCTATTCCAACTAAAAATAGGACAAAGAAATAACCTACCTCTACTAAAATTAGAATAACTAATTAGTTTCCTACCAAAGATTGGACTTCCTAATTTAACTAGGATTGTACTAACTGGAGAAAACAGAAAAAAAATAGTTGCATTCTTTAAGCAACTTTCAACAGACCTTCCAACTCATTGTATGACAGAAAAACATCCTGCAAACCAGTCATACTTTCAACTTCTTCAGGAATGTGCCCGGACAGGCCATTGTGGGAAAGATTTAAGTCTACCAACACCTTCAAATTTGCTAGCTGAGGGGGAATATCTCCAACCAGAAGATTATGACTCAAATCAAGTACATTAAGCTGAGTCATCTTCCCTATCTCCTTTGGAATGTTTTGGCCAAATTTGTTATTGCTCGGGTTCAACTGAAACAAGTGCACGAAATCTCCTATACATGTTGGGATCGATCCATTCAATCTGTTATCAGATAGATCGAGGGACTCTAATTTTGCCAGTGATACAAATTCGCAAGGTATATTGCCAGAAATACTGTTGTTTTGCACCAAAAGCCTAATCAGAGAGGTTAATTTTCCAAATTCCTTTGGAATCTGCCCGATCAAATGATTAGATGAAAGATCAAGTCCTAGAAGCCCTTTGACATTTCCAATCTCTGGTGGTATGCTACCTCCAATTCTGTTTTTTGCTATTCGCAAATCAGTCAATTTGTTAAAGCACATGTTTGTTAAAGATATATGCATAACTTGGTACTTATCATATATTCATGTTTTTATCAAGAGATAACACATAAAAAATATCCTAAACTTAACACCAAATTATAACTTAAACTTTAAACTTTGACAGTGCACAAATATGACCTTTAACTATTCAAAACTGCAAAAATATGACCTCCGATCCAGCATGGCAAAACGCGTGTTGTAGACACAAAACTGAGCGCGTTGGAGTAAGAATTCAAGGGCTTTTTTGTTCAGCTTTTGTATAGTTAAAGGTCCTATTTGTACATTGGCAAAGTTAAAGTTCATATTTATAATTTGTCTTTTTTTGTTAGGTGGCAACATATGATTGGATGGCTAATATCCACGTAGGCGCAAGTGTCTAATCCATGTAGTTGCAAAATCGGAGGTCATATTTGTTCAGATTTTGAATAGTTAAAGGTCTTATTTGTGCACTGTCTAAATTATAATTTGGTGTCAAGTTTAGGGTCATTTTTATGTATTAACTCTTTTATCAAATACAATAATTTTATCAATTTACTCCCCTTTTTCCCTTCTATAACTCTTACTAAATGCAAAATAAATTTAGAACGACTTGGAAGTCAATATATCATTGTTCATGAAAGTATATATCTACTGGGTGACTCCATAGCCTTTCCTCGTGAAGATCAGAGCATGGTAATAATAATAAACTGCAGAAGCTAACCAATAGAATAAAAGAAATATGATAACCAAAAGAGTAAGTTTGTGAGTAAAAAAACCAAATCCACATAGTAATATCCCAACACTGTCTACAAAGCCTCTAACTAAAGAATATCAATCAAGCTCGGACATGATCCCGACTGTGCCAGAAAGAAAAAAAAAATATTAAGTATTGGAATGGTAGAAGAAACATAAATGGAACCAGGCCTTCCGAAGGATGGAGCGCTCACCACTTCAACAGTTGTCCAACAGAAATACCGAACCACCTAATGTTGTACAGGGTTACAACTAAAGCACTCAGAACCTACATCATAAAATGATGTAGCGTCTGGGACAGTCAGTAAGACGAGTATTGCCAAACAAACCAAGGAAAGGGATAAAATACATATGCATTTATTAAAACAAGTCATAAATCAGAGGAACAACAATTATAAATATAACAAAATGTCGAGATAGGGGCAATGGACATGAAACACGACCGTTTGAGAATTTAATCCTTAATTTGTATCTCATATCGACCTCCAGGCACCCATGGGCTATATGGGTCCGACTCCCCCTATTAGAAGGGCGTCAATCCATGTTAGCCGCATGAACCGAGAAAATTTAACTAAAGTCACCGAGACAATAACCTTCTAAAAGATATATTGTATAAAGCAGACACAGTGGTCATAGACTCGGCCCAACGTCAGCAAACTTGATTTCCAATGCTGGTCCCTCTGGGACTACACCTTCTCGGTGAGCTACACAATTCCCTTTAAGCCCAAATTAAAATAGTTTTCCACATACTATTAACCATGGAGTCTTTTACTAAGACATTCACGTATTGGTATCGTCATAAAAAGAGACGTGCAAGCCATTTCAAGTATGCCATACCTTATCCGTTAACCATTTAGACTCATAATTCCGTTTTAAAATTCAAAATCATAGCCCCCAAGGGCGTACGCAGACATACCACAAGTGGAGTCTGGGGAGGATAGCGTGTATGCAGACATATCACTACCTTGGGAGGTAAAGACTCTATTTTCGAAAGATCCTCGGCTCAAGTGTAGCAGATCCAAGTACAAAGAATTAGGAAACATGCAATGATCGAACACGCCAATCAATGATATATATCAAAAACAAGAACTAATACAATAGTACGGCTAGTAAAACGACCAACACTAACCACCCTAAGCCCTCAAAAAGCAACATAAGACTCCACTACCTACTAACCTTCCTATCTAAGGTCATGTCTTCGGTAACTTGAAGCTACGTCATATCCTGTCTAATCACCTCTCCCCAATACTGTAAAGCATTTTCTTACAACATAGTAATTTTCAATGAGCATATATAACTACACAGTCATCATTTATTTGTTATCGGCATATATACCAAGCACTAACTGATGCGAACTCATCCTTGTAACCGAAGTTGCTCGGATCCTCCAAAATTGTTGCTGCACCCTTATTGGATTCTTCAAAAACACAGTACTTTTGGAGGATGACACACACCCATCGACGCTTTTGAAGAGTCCGAGTAGCATAACTTGTAACATACCCAGGGTACTCCCACAAAGTGGGGTCTAGGGAGTGTAAAGTATACAGAGTTCACACCACTACCTCATACGAAGTAGAGAGTCTGTTTCGATAGACCCCGACTCAAGACAGATAACAGTATAATAAACAAAAGAACATAAAAGTACACCACAAAATGAGATAACACAATGCTAGATAATAAAGAAACAAAAACACCCACAAGATAATACTATAAACTATCTATTTGAACTCACAAACATCATCAAAACGGCACGAACAAGAAACTTCAGACGCAGATATAAAATCATACTATAATCAATTTTTTTCATAAAAAAGAAAAACTATATTGTATGCATTAAACTCTTATGGTGGTAATTGAAAAGAAAAAAGATTTTCTTTGGAATGAAAAAAATTCAATTATTTAAAAAAAAAAAAAAAAAAAACTCCTAAGAATTTGCCTTCCCAATGCATATTAGTACACCTTTCTTCTTCACAAAAACCTCTCCCATGAAAAAGTAGCTTCACACCACCACAACAAACTTTTTCTTTTTTTACAGTTTTTATCAACACTCATTTTCATTTTTGAGCAAAATAAACACTTTTTTTACAGGCAAACCCCATTTTCATTCTTGAGCAAAAAAATCACCTTTGTTTACAGTTTTTAGCAACACCCATTTTCATTCTTGAGCCAAAAAAAATCACTTTTTTACAGTTTTTAGCAAACCCCATTTTCATTCTTGAGCAAAAAAATCACTTTTTTACAGTTTTTAGCAACACCCATTTTCATTCTTGAGCAAAAAAGACCATTTTTTACAGTTTTTAGCAAACCCCATTTTCACTTATGGACCCATCAGTGCAAGAAATACTTTCATTCTTGAAGAAAAAATTCATATTTGAAGATAAAGATTTGATTTTTATGCAAGATATGTTAATGGGTTGTGAAAAGAATTTCAAGAATGAGTTAGAAAAGGCTAAGAAGAATTTTGAGGAAGAAAAAAGGAAGGTAGAAGAAAGGTATAAGAAGATAATAGCAGAAAGTGTTGAGGGTTATAAGGAGGAAGTTCAGTTGCTATATGATAGGATTGATGAGTTAAAGAATGAGAACAGTAAAAATGAGAAAAAATTAAGGGAGTATTATGAGAAATTTAATGAGTTGAGTGGTAGAGTTTCAAGGTTGGTGGAAGAAATGGGGGAAATTGATGAGGTGGAGTTTAACTCAGCTGAAAATTGCAGTGGTAAATTAAGAAATGAAGGTATTACTGTTATGTTTAGGTCAATTTTTTGTTTTGTTTTTTGCCTCCTTATAGCTTGTTTTGATTTGATAGTTGTTATGTATCGTTTCATAATGTATTGTATTGTGTTGTTTTGGTTTGATAGTTGTTATGTATCGTTCCATAATGTATCGTATTGTATTGTTTTGATTTGATAGTTGTTATGTATCGTATTATATTGTTTTGATTTGATAGTTGTTATGTATTGCTTCATAATGTATCGTATTGTATTGTTTTGATAAGAGTTAAATGAGGATATATTAAGAGTTTATTATGAGAAATTTAATGAGTTGAATGGTAGAGTTTCGCGTTTGGTGGAAGAAATGGGGTGAATTGGTGAAGTGGAATTTAAATGAGCTGAAAATTGTAGTGGTAAATCAAGAGATGAAGTTATTGTAGCTTTGTTTGTTGTCCGTAGTAGTAGTCGTAGTGCTATGCTTGTAGCTTCTTGTTCTTGGAGTTTTGATGATGTTTGTTTTTTCGGGTAGATTGAGGGTAGTATTATTTGGTGGTAGTCTTGTTTTGGTTACTATATGTTGTTGTGATACTACACCTATTGCTTCTTGTTCTTATATTATGTCCTTCTTGTTCTTATTGGAAACAACCTTTCTACTTCATCTTTGAGGTAGAGGTATGAATTGTGTACATTCTACCCTCCCCACACCCCACTTTGTCGGAATACACCGGGTATGTTGTTGTTGTTGACTCAGTTGAAAATTGCAGTGGCAAATCAAGATATGAAGGTCAATCTTTTTTGTTTGTTTTTGCTCCTTACAGCTTGTTTTGATGGTTGTTACGTATCGTTTCATAATGTGTTGTATTGTATCGTATTGTTTTGCTAAGAGTTAATGGTGAAAAAAAAAAATAGACCTAACGTGTATATTGATGGTTTTTCATATTGTTTAGTATTTTAATATGGTCTTATTGATTTCTGGTGTTCTGATTGTGGGGAGAGGGATGTGAGAAAGTGAGTTCCTCGTATTGTATTGTTTTGATAAGAGCTTATGGTAAAAAGACACTCCTAAACGGTTACTTTTTCGCGAATTGTTCTATTTACCTACCTTAGCATCGAGTGTGTGACGGGAGTGGTAGCTTAGGCAAGTAAAGACAACAATGTATGAACTCGCGCAAAAGGATAGTCTTATCTTGGTCTGGTTTTGACTAGTAACTCTTTTGATAAATATAACGTTTGATAGATTTTATCAAACTAGACGTCTTAAGTTCTGCTATTATGTGAATAATTGTTGTATATTTTTCTTTTGGTTGAGGGCCTGAGTTTCTGTGTGGACTGATCTTCGGGCTTTGCTTTAGGGGTTGATAACGTAAACTTGGTTCCAACCGAAAAAAGTTCCCCCGGTGACCAGAGTTTTCAGTATGCGCCTTCTGTTTGTGCATCTGCTAAAGTAGATACCAATTGTAACGAACAAAAGGAAAGTGGTCGTTCTGACGAAGCAGGTATATCTTGATTTTACTGCATTTGCAAAACCTGTTTTAATTATTTGTGGCATTCAATTAATCAACTAATTTGGATTCGGATAAAGTTTTGCACGTAATAATTGATTCTAGGAAAAGCCAATTGTATATTTTCATTAGTTGCGTGACTTATATTTGTGGTTCTCACGCTCTTTTTTGGAAGGACTGGTAAAGTTGAAGGGAGCCTTGGAGTAACTGGTAAAGTTGTTGCCATGTGACCAGGCGGTCACGGCCTCACGGGTTCAAGCCTTGGAAACAGCCTCTGGCAGAAATGCAAGGTAAGGCTGCGTACACTACACCCTTGAGGTGGGGCTCTTTCCCGGACCCTGCGCATGGCGAGAGCACTAGTGCACCGGGCTGCCTTTTTTTAACCTATAATACAGTATGCGCAAGCTTTAGTGCACCGGGCTTCCCTTTTTTAACCTATAATACAGTAACTTTTTAAGTGAAGCTGAGGACAAAGTAAGGACTTAGGAGGAGAGGTTCAAGGGATTAGATGGTAGAGTTTACCGTTTGGAAGAGGAAATGAGGAAAAAACTGTCTTGACGTTGCGTGTTTGTGTGAAAATTGGCTATAGATTTGGATGTGGAAACAGCGGTTCAACCGGAATCTTCTGGTGCAACTGGAGTTAACTTGACGAGTAACAACTTGGGATCTTCTCAAGTCAAAGACGGGGTAATTGATTCGCACGAGATGCATTTTTCACATGGCCTAAAATCAGTTTGCACTTCAGCCGGAAATAGCAGTGGTCAATCAAGTCACAAAGGTATAATAGTTATGTGATTTAGGTGACTTTTTTGCTATTTACTGTATATTTGTGTGGATCCTTCATTTGCCTTAATATTGGCGGGGAGAAATTTAAACGGACACACATTTTAGTGTGGACGGGTAACATGGAAAGTGCCGATGTGATCAGTTTACGTAGGTGAACACTTATTTCAGATATTCCTTTTTTCTTTTTTCCTTTTCAAAGTCGAGGACTGACTTGGGGTTCTATCATAGGAATTGATAACATAAACTTGGTTCCACCCGAAACGAATTGCCCTGGTGACCAGAGTTTTCAGTGCGCGCCTTATGCATGCGACTCTGGTCGAGTAGAAAGCAATTCCGACAAACAAAAGGAAAATGATCATTCTCAGGGAGCAGGTATATCTGACTTTTAGTGCATATGTGTACCTTTTTTCAATTATTTCTTGCATTCAGTGAATCGACTATTATGGAATCGGATAAAGTGTTGTATGCCTAAGTTGCTCGGACTTTCCAAAAATGTGACCGCACCCGTGTCGGATTCTTCAAAAGTAGTTTTTGAAGGATCCGACGCGTAACCATTGACATTTTTGAAGAGTCCAAGCAACATAGTTGTACGCAATCATTACTTGTAGGGAAAAAAAACATTAGTTGCTCGGACTCTTCAAATATGTCTATGGGTGCGTGTCGGATCCTCCAAAAATAGTGTATTTTTGAAGGATCCAACACGGTGCGGCAACATTTTTGGAGAGTCCGAGCAACTTAGAAAAAAAAATATACATTTTCATCAGTTGTGTCACTTATATTGGTGGCTCACATACTTTCATTGGAAATATATGTTTCTTACATCAACATGTTACGTGTGTTTTCTTGCAGATCCTCTTCCAGTCGACTTGGCGTTGGAACATGGAGATCGTACTAGACATCCATCGGCAAGTAAAGCAGTAGACTGCTTTAACAATAACTTGAATGCAGCCTCGGACAAACCAGAATCTTCGCCTGTTATTAGAATTAGCGACAGTGATGATGAAATGAACACAAATGAAACTGCTTGTGCTTCAAACCGTTGTGGTTTGGGAGTGAATTTAACATGCTGGCCGCAGAAAAAGGGAGTGCACAAGCAAGACTCCTCTAAGTCAACACAAAAGAGAAAAAGAAGCACAGATGAGGGTGACAGGAATAGGTCCTTTGTTGGTGACGACAACACGAATCTTGAGTGTAGTTCCAAATTTGCACGTGTTGTTCCATTTCCGGAGCAAAACTCAGTATCCCTAAGACAATGTGAAGACAAAGTTGGAGTTAAATGCCACTCCGAACTTCCTCCTGGAAGATCGGACAAGCCTAACGTATTTAGTAATGGCAATGATTCAGATTCATGCAATACCGGAAAAATAGAGATGTTCGTTAAACAAGGTAGAAAATGGTTGTCTGAATACGAGCTTTGTTCAGCATTCGAAAAAGATCCTGAGCTTTGTTTGAATGCAGTATGTGCCTTGTATCGTCAACAAATTTCTGAAAACAAATCTTCATATTCGATGAGTCAGAATGACGAAATGAGGTATGCGGTTATATCAATCTCTCGACAACCTCTTTCTTTGTTGGTATAAGTATTGTTTCATTGGTTTGTGAAATGAAAAGTTATCGTTGGCAATGATATTACAACAACAACCAGAAACACAGTGTAATCCCGTGAGTGTGGTCTGGGGAGGGTAAGACGTACGCAGCCTTACCCCTGCCTTTATGGGGTAAAGAGGTTGTTTCTGATTTTCTCTCTCAGCTTGAGTTGCTCGGACTCTTCAAAAATGTTGCTGCACCCGTGTCGGTTCCTCCAAAAATGAACTATTTTTGAGAGATCCGACATGCTCGCGATGACATTTTTGAAGAGTCCGAGCAACATAGCCGAGTCTCTGCAACCCTCCTCCTTCATCCGAACTTGGGACTGGCAATGTGAGCGAGCTCATACAGGTGACGTTAATACCTGAAAATATTATGTTTCCAATAATTTTACGTATATAGAGCATCACTACTATGTATCTTTCCATGACTTTAGAGTAGCTTTCGCAACAAAATGGTAAAATGTTGTTCGTCTTTCACATGCCAATACAATGTAACTACGCGCATGCCCTCTAACGTTCCTTTAACTTCGTCAGTGATAAAGGACTAATGAATCAAAACTAAGGCCTATGTTGCTCGGACTCTTTAAAAATGTCGGTGGGTGCGTGTCGGATTTTCCAAAAGTAGTGTATATTTTGGAGAATCTGACACAGGTCGGCACCGAAAGCAAAGAGTCCGCGCAACTTAGACTAAGGCAAAGACGGTATCTGTGTCTTGTCTAGTATGTTCATTCAATCACTCACTTCGTAAACTGTTTTTCGTATGTTTTTTCCTCAGCATTACTGCTTTAGGGAAGTGTCTGATCGATGGGGATCCCGAAAACAAGCTCAGAGTAACAATGTCAGAGGTAAGTCTAAAAGATCACCAAAAATGCAAGAGATTAGCTATTCGATACTGCCATCAACTATTTCAGATATACGATAGCAAGAGAGACCGTCTGTTCTGCACTGATGCTGGTGTTATCTAAGCTCTAGTTGACGCGAAGGTTGTCTGTTCGTGGGTACATACAAATACTCAAAACGAGGGCTTGAGTTGTTACACCAGACTCCGAGTTCCCTCCGACAGAAGTTTTTATACTTGACTTGCTTTGTCCAGCCCTGATGCTGGTGTTCTCTAAGCTGTAGTTGACGCGAAGGTTGTCTGTTCGTGGGTACATACAAATGCTCAAAACGAGGGGTTGAGTTGTTACACCAGACTCCAAGTTCCCTCCGACAGAAGTTTTTATACTTGACTTGCTTTGTCCAACCCTGATCCTGGTGTTCTCTAAGCTCTAGTTGACGCGAAGGTTGTCTGTTCGTGGGTACATACAAATACTCAAAACGAGGGGTTGAGTTGTTACACCAGACTCCGAGTTCCCTCGACAGAAGTTTTCATACTTGACTTGCTTTGTCCAGTGAAGATACCTAACTTTAGGAGGCTGATTATGAACACAAATGACTCTATTTATTGAATTGTTGACAATTTTAGCTTAATAGTTTCATGTCTGTAGAACATATGGAGGCTTAATCTGCCTGTTTTATCGAAATATCTAATGTTTGTTCATATATTGTTCAACCTTGATGTTCGCGATAACTGACAACAACAACAAACTCAGTGTATTCCCACAAAGGGGGGTTTGGGGAGGGTAAGATGTACGCAGTTCATACCACTACCTCCGAAGAAGTAGAGAGGTTGTTTCCGATAAACCCCTGGCTCAAGATAAACAAGGAGGATGGATGACACAATGGAAAAAACAGGAATAAGAAATAATAGAAATGAAACCAGTGAAAAAACGAAAACACGAGAAATAAAGGCAAACATTAAATAAGAAAATAGGAACTAAGAAATAAGAAATAGGCCCCCACCTAGTAATAACATACCCTCACATACCAACGGCACCTAAGTATACAGCCCTAGGGTTAGGAACCCGGCTACACATGACAATGTTTTAGATTGTTACTTTACTATCATTAAGTTGTATTTACGAACAGGATAAGCATCCTGTACACCCCCGCACGATGGCCAAAGTTATTACGACACACTCCAACTTCACAGGAGTCCCATTACCCTCTGAACTCAATTTTATCATATTTTTGTCACCCTTTTGTGCTGATGTAGCATCTTTATTACATAAAATAGGATCCACGTCAAAAGTGTCATATCAGCTAAAAAAGTTGACAAAAGGTGTCGCCACATCAGCTAACAAGAATGACAAAAATACGCTAAAATTTAATTCAGGGGAAATAGGACTCCCGTAAAGTTGGAGTGTGTCGTGAAAAATTTGGTCATAGTTCAGGGGTACTAGATGCTTTACTCTAAATGCTAACTACAAGTAATTGTTAATGGTAAGCTTAAAGAATATGGAAAAATGGTATAACATGTTAAATCATACACCATAAGCATTCTTCATATTATAAATGCATATACTTTTACAGTACTCAAATCTAGATTGATCTATCCTGCTTGCAGATCAGCAAAATTTGGTACCAAAATGCCCTCGACGTTATTCAAGTAGCCCACTTATACCCCTCAAAACTAACCTCGACGAGTAGGTATAAAAGGGGCAAAAAGGTAAAATTACATCTGAACTATCATTTTACCCTTCCTTAATAGTTGAGGTCATAGTTTATGTTGCTCCGACTCTTCAAAAATGTTGGTGGATGCGTGTCGGATTCTTCAAAAGCAGTACATTTTTGGAGAATCCGACACGGGTGCGGAAGGATTTTTGGAGAGTCCGAGCAACATAGGACTCATAGTACCTTCATTGTACCATAATGCTTCAACCACTTCCCAGTTCTCTGTTTAAGTAATCAACAAACATCCTTTTTGCACTATCAGCATCTGAAGGAGGGGGTGGTCCACTCAAACTTGTCTGTCCAGCAAGTTTGATGAAAGTTCGTCGTAGTCTACGCAGCTCCGGCAAGCTAACAGATCTCGAAATATCTATAGTTGGTATTCCGGGACCAAGAGATACACCGTTGAGAGGACCACCAAGAGCGCGGGACTGAGCTTCCACAATAGCATTCGTAATTTCTTGAGTCGCCCTGTCCATCTCATATAAAGAATTCGCCTCAGAACCACGTGCAGTTTGCGTCGCGATGGTTGGCTGTAGAATCTTAACGTCCCTCGTTTTCGAGTCTACTTTTTTCGTTAGATAGGTAACAGCATCAACCATAGCTGCAGATGATTTATCGAGTCCTTCTTTAGCTGGCCATAACTCGATCAACGGAGAATCCCATCTGTTTTTGCTATCTGGCCTTTCAAACCTTCTTACGAGATCTTCGAATATAGTATCATCATAACTCGGTTCTCCTCGCTCGCGACGCTCTATGTTCCATGTTTTACAAGATTGCTCGTCAACGTCACAATGGACAACACAGTATCTAATCCCTGCTGCTCTAGCCAAACACCATAACTCATATCTGTAGCCCTTTATGCTATTAAGAGAATCCACTATAACTATACTGTCCTTCGACAAAGATCTGTCGACTTCAGACCTCAATACGCCTCTTAAATTCTTTTCCTCAGTCATGTTTGCGTAGCTTTGGTTGCGACTAAGATGAAAGGAAGTTTCATCGATAGTTCTAACTGATGGTTCTGGTTCCGTTTGTTTAAGTGCTTCAGCTAAACAAGCAGCAGCTGTTGATTTCCCGCTACATGGTTGACCACAGATAACAACCAATGCCATCTACAACCAACGGAAAGGAAAGAGAAACGAAATCAACCCAAGTAGCTCGACGATAAAATTACAATAAAGGTTTTATTGGCAAAAATTAGACAGCGAAATGATAAAAATGCAGTATGAACTACACATTGTCCCTGCTACAAATAATCCTGCAACAACAAATACGTGTCTCGCCGTTGGATTTAGATATGAATGAATGTCCCGGGGCTTTTATGTTCGACAGGAGTGGGAGCATGACTACGCCTAACTATGGCGCTATTCAGCATATGCGTTGTATCCAAATGGTGTTTCAGAATCGATGCGCCAGATTTAGCGTCATGTACTCCTTGACATGAAGCTGGCATTAAGCTCTAAACTTTTCAAAACAACATACCCAGTGTATTCCCACATAGTGGGGACTGGGGAGGGTAGAGTGTACGCAGACCATACCACTACCTCAGATGAAGTAGAGAGGCTGTTTCCTATAGACCCCCGGCTTAGGACCGATAGCAGTATAACAAACACAAAACATAAATGCATATAAACTAGGACAATCTGCAAAATAAACTAACCCCACTAGCTATAAGATAATACTACAGCCAACCTAATAGAAGTATTCCAAACGACAGAAGTTTGTCTTTTTGCCCATTTCAATGCAATCGAATAACTCTGTTCACAAGAATCGACAATAGCCTAGGCATGCTAGGGCGTGACCCAATGGTCAATGAAGTTGATTGAGAACAATGAAGTCTAAGGTTCAATTTCAATGAAGGCTAAAAACACTAGGCGATTTCTTCCCATCTGTCCACGGCAGAGTGATCTGACTAGTTCTAGTGAGAGGTAGCCTCTACCAGTCGGAATCGGAATTAGTCAGGCACGCACAAGTTGGCCTATACACCACGATCATAGAAACCAAAGACACCACCACCACCAACAACAACAACAAACCTTACCCCTACTTGTGGAGATAGAGAGATTGTTTCCAAAAGACCCTCGACTCAAGTAACACATAACAAATCAGCTTGAAAAAAAGACAATACAAAGCAGAACAAGGCATAACAAATAATAGAGAAAACGTAACAGACCATACAGAGCAAAATAATATGCTAAACGAAGCATAAGAACAAGAAACTACAAGAATACGCTAATATTTTCTACCCACCAAGCCTACACCACGGAAGAGCAAGACAACCTTCAACTAGATTCTACACTTTTGCGCTAATTCGCAACCTCCATATCCGAAAGGAATCAATAATAAACCCAGTTGACGTCTCTACGTAGACCACCAAACACATAATGAGACTATTCAGTCACTAAAAACAATAACAACAAAACACACTGTAAAAATTATAGGTGGGGTGGAGAGGTTGTTTCCGAAAGACCCCCAGCTCAATCTAGCGAAGGACATAATATAAGCACAAGAAACGATAGGTAGAAACAAACATCAGTTAGTAATAAAAACAAGTCTACCACAATGCACTACACCAACTAGTACGAATAACAAGACAAAGCACACCTACCCAGGGGCGGACCCATAGCCAAACTTGTGTAAGATTTAGAAAAGCACTCAGTAAGTCAAGAAGATAGTTGGGTGCTTTAGTTTTCAGGAAAACCTTAAAGCTTTGGACGTCAATATGTGTGTTCGAACCTTCTGTGCACCCACGATCCCTAAATCCTGGCTCCACCACTACAGCTACCTAATAGCAGAGACGCACTCCTACCTACTACTCATCTTACCTTAATTCGTGTCCTCCACACCTTACTATCCAAAGTCATGTCCTCAATAAGTTAACAACTGCTTCATGTCATGTCTAATCAGCTCCCTCAAATATTTCTTCAGTCTACCTCTTCAGTTTCAAAAAGAGTAATCTTTTTCCTTTTCAAACGACACTTCAATTTCAACTTTCCGCACGCGGCACAGCATGTTTAAGACCACAAGATTAAAAGACATTTCGGTTGCACCCACGATCCCTGAATCCTGAGTCCGCTACTGCACTTACCTACTAGCAAAGATGCACTCATACCTACTACTCATTTACCTTAAATCACCTCCCTCAAATATTTCTTCAACGGTATAAATAATAATTTTTTTCCTTTTTTGGCAACACTTTAATTTCAACTTTCCACACGTAGCACGACATATTTAATACCACAAGATTAAAGGATATTTCGATACATTTGACATAACTTTAATTTAGGACCACAACATTCAAAATCCTCCTTTATTTTTAATAAAATTGTCATTCTATTTATTGTTTGAGAGACTGTCAAGTCAATACTAAACAAGTAAAAATTGACGAATTAAATAATAATTTGTACAAAAATCTATAAATATAAACAAAAAAGAAGGCGAAGGGAGCTTACCGGAGAAGTCGCCGGCGATGTTGTACGACGGAAGAGCAGCGGCGGCGGCGGCGAATTAGTGAGATTTAATAGCAATTTGAGTTGTGTGAATTGTTGATTAATATGACTAATATACCCCTCTCTTTTAGGTCACAATAATAAAAATACCTATTCTCGCAATATAAATAAACAAAAAGCTATATTTATTTAAGACGACTAAGGGCAGAGTTGTTATTTAAACCAATTATGAGGGTAAAAATGTAACTTCAAAATATGATAAATACTCTACATCCTTTTTTTTTTTCTTTCAGATTAGCTCTTTTTCTTCAGATTTTGGTTGTGTCCGATCAATTTACGGTAAGATTTGATATCTTATAATTTTTTCCTTCAAATTTTCTCAATTAAATGCTATTTTGTTAAGAGTTAGTTATGATTATTACTCAAATTTGTTGCAAATCCTAATTATTTTTGACGAAATTCATGATTAATGTTGTTATTGTTCAAGGTAAGTTTGTTCAATTTTCTATGAAAGTTTTTACTCGCTTTCCGTCTTTGGATTGTTCCGTTATTTGTAGATAATTGATGGCTTTAGGCTTGATTATTTGAATTTAGGGTTTGTACAAAATCAATCAAATGTTTCTTTTTTTTTTTTATTGATAACCGTGGTGTCCGGGTCGGCTTGCGCGCATCTCGACTAAGTCTACAGGATACCTGCCACTTCCCACCAGCAACAGGTATCAAGAAAACACCTAGTGTTTGTCTCTGCTGAAAATTGGACCTGAGACCATTTCATTAAACCACTAGGCCACACCCTTGGGTGCAATTGTTTCTTCTTTTAGATTAGCTTTTTTCTTCAAATTTGAGGAAAAGGTCCGAAATATATCTAAACTTTCGCAAAATTTGCTATAACACGCCTCAACTTTGCTGTGGTTGAGGCGTGTTATAGCAAATTTCACCAAAGTTTTGGCATATTTCGAACCTTTTCCCTTAGTGAAATTCATGGCTAATGTTGTTGTTATTCTATCTAACCCTGTTCAATCTTTGTTGGAAGTTTTTACTCGCTTCCGTCTTTGGGCTGTTCCATTATTTCTAGACAATTGATGGCTTTAGGATTTATTATTTGACTCTAATTATTTTTCGTGAAATTCATGGCTAATGCTGCTATTGTTCTATCGAAGTTCTAGAAGTTTTTTATTCGGTTACGTGTTTGGGCTGTTCCATTATTTCTAGACAATTGATGGCTTTAGGCTTTATTATTTGAATTTAGAGTTTCCACAAAATCAATCAAAAGATAGATATGAAGGGGCACCATGCAATTGAGGTTGCAAAGACAGTGATGGAGGTAGCCGATGTGGCATGGTCAGCGGTGGAACACTGTCATCACCATAGCAACAGTCATACTGAAACGACGATGTTTGATCCTTCTAAAGAAGGGGAAGAAGAAGAATTGAAATTGCTGAGGTCTGAAAACGAGCGGCTCAGACGGTTACTTCAACAAAATCTTATGCTTCTTCACAACATGTCACAATCTCCTTCTTCACTTCAAGATTGTCCCCCTGATGTATGTTCGCTTCTATACATAAAAATAAATTTACAAAAATATCTTTATGTTAGTATATGGAGCCTTAGAGTAACTGGTAACGTTGCTCTATGTGACCAGGAGGTCATGGGTTCAAGCCTTGGAAACAGCCTCTGGCAGAAATGCAAGGTAAGGCTCCATACAATATACCCTTGGGGTCGGGTCCTTCCTTGGACCCTGCGCTTAGCGGGAGCTTTAGTGCACCAGGCTTCCCTTTATCTTTATGTTAGTATTAAAATGCTGGGTTGTGTTTTTCTTTTTGGAAGCTTCATGATCGTCTTGTAGCTGCTGTGGAGTCTGGAAGCTTTTTGAAACAGCTGGAATCGCTCAATCGAAATTCTGTTGATGGCAATGACTGTCAATTTCCTTTCAAGGAGCCAACTGGTTCGTTATTCTCTGTCATTTTCTTTTTTGATTTTGCGATACCCGTACCATTTTATGGATGACACTTAATTTTTGTAAGTTGTGGTAATAGAGTTACTCGACTATTATGCTTTTGGGAGGTATCCATTGGAAAGGGCGCCGTCACATTATACGATAGATTAATCTTTGAATAGTATTAGATTTCAACGGGATTGATTGGATTTGATGAATCGAGGAATATTGTCTTCCGTGGAATTGCGTCGAGTCATAGGGCGCTTTTAACCAATTAGTTTTCTGGACTTCCCTTAATCTCTCTTCCTGTTTGTTGATAAAGGAAAGCTATTTAATGCAGAAACGTTAGACTAAGTTGCCCGGACTCTCCAAAAATGTTGCTGCAGCCATGTCGGATCCTTCAAAAATGCACTTTGTTTAGAGGATCCGACAAGCACCCGTCGACATTTTTGAAGAGTCCGAGCAACATAGACATTAGATATGCTTGAACTTAGGTGTAAAGATTTACCAAAGTTGAGTAGTTGTTTGATGAGTTTTATAGGAACTGGTTTTCGCCTCTCATTATTTATTTATTTTCATGTTCAAAAGATGGTTTTCCTGTTATCTTATTCTTAATATGCTGTTAGGTCCTCTTACGTTTATTTTGCTAGTTTCTGATTTACCTCAAACAAAATATTGTTAGGTTTTGACAAAGATACGGCAGAACTTCTGGTAAACATGAGTCTTGAAGAACCAAGTTGGTGGGTTTGGGTGACGGAGGATATGGTCCCTGGCAATTTCGAAGAAAGAAGTGGAATAGATAACGAAAACTATGTGATTATTAGTGAGGAATATGTTGTAGATGCAGTTGCCAACTTTATGGCGAGATGCATCGTATCCAATCCGAAAGCTCAGGTACAATGTCGTTAATATATGTATTCATATTTATCATATTTCAATTAGGAAAAACAGCGTTTAGTCCTTGAACTATTGTTTTATTATGGGTTTCGTCCCTATTTTCATCGATGAAGCACATTTAACCTTCAACCTAAACAATTGTGTGGTTTTAATCCATTCATTGAGTGTAGAATAACAGACTTTAGTAAAAGTCGACTGTGAGTGTCATGGTTAACGTGCCAAGTTCCCACGTGCAAGGCCAAGGATTGAGACTTAAAAAGAATAACAGATGTTAAATAGCTCCTGTTCCTGTCTGTGTCTCTGGTATATTGGCTTTCTTTTCCATACGACCCACCTCTTTATCTTCCATGTAGATGGGTTGGGTGCTGTTTCGTGCTAGTGGTTACGATGGGAAGCAAGATGTTGGAACTAGTGAGAAGGAAGTTTCAGATTTTATAAACCACTCGACTCTAAACTGATGGATAGTGTTTAGGTCACAGACAACGGAGATGTGGAAGAACTTTGTTCAACTGCAACAACCGTCTAATTGATTGGCTAGTCCTCCTAGATTGGCTTAGACTTCACCACTGCCACCAACCTTTATTACCACTTCCCACAATCACACCCTCATTGCGTAAGTAGCTCGGACTCTCCAAAAATGTTGCCGCACCCGTGTTGGATCCTCCGAAAATGTACTACTTTTGAAGGATCCGACCCGCACCCCATGACATTTTGGAAGATTCCGAGCAACTTAGCTCATCGCACTCCTCTCCTCCTTCCTCGTGATTTCATCTCTTCAAGTTAGGGGCATTGGTGAACCTTTTTTGCAGCTATTAATTTTACTGCGTATAGCTACTTCATAAAGCAGATGTGGACTTGAATCAAGAACAAGCTAGATCAGTAGTTGAATGTGCACGGACGGTAAGAAATGTTGTGCCATATTATGTTGCTCGAACTCTTCAAAAATGCTGACAGGTGCACATCGGATTCTTCAAAAGTAGTGCATTTTTGGAGAATCCAACATGGGTGCGGAAGCAATTTTTGGTAAGTCCGAGCAACATAGGTGCCATAATACCATCAGGGAACAATCAGAGGGGGACCTATCTAACTTTCGTTTATTTTTCATTAATGACTGGATTATAACTCCACATTAAGTTTAACTAAAAGTTAAATGTGCTTTGTAAAATAACACTGGGATTGAAACAAGAATAACTCATGTACTAAAAGTGTATTTCGACTTTTTTTTTTTTTTTTTGCGTCATGTCCTCCTTCTCACTATATCTATGTATTACAATTGCAGAAGATGTCTCCTGAAGAACTTCAAAAGAGTAAGTTACCGTTTCTTCTTTCCTATTCTTCTGAACATCTTCGTTCTGTTACCATAATTACCAATGAACATCCAGAGTCGGGTGCAAAATTCACTTCAACGTTTTCTTTTTCATATTCCAACTTGACTTGCAGCCTTGACAAAAGCATTAGAAGGCATTAGTAAAGTAGAAAGATTGTTCAACATTTGGCATGCAGCGCAAACATTCTACGTCCTTTCCACTTGGGGACTTGCTTTATTCGGGTGAGTACTCATTTATTATTTTTTGCTTTCGTATGTTTCCAATCTTACATACGACAGTGCCTCAGTCCCAAAAAAGTTAGGGTCGGTCGGTTATATGAATCATCACCGAGCGTGTTTCTCCATTTTAATTCTTACATGTTTTAGTAATTTTTGTATTTGGACAGGAACATTGTTGACATGCATAGAAATAATTTCAATTGAACGTTTTGGTACTTATGTAAAATACAGAACTTTGGTTAAATTAGCTTTCACAGTTGAAGCTTCAAATTCCGGACCAATTTAGTGAAGATTTTGTTCTTTTAATCTCGGCCAAACACATCGTCAG
>NC_061111.1:255547799-255548664 GCF_002878395.1 Capsicum annuum
TTTAGTGAAGATTTTGTTCTTTTAATCTCGGCCAAACACATCGTCAGGCCCCTCAACTTGGCACGAACTTTCACTTTGGCACCTAAAGTGAACGTTTGTAATGCATCTGACTTGAACTTTGTTTTGAGCGCTTGACAGTTTAGTGAAGATTTTGTTCTTTAATCTCGGCCAAACACATCGCCAGGCCCCTCAACTTGGCACGAACTTTCAATTTGGCACCTTAAGTGAATGTTTGTAATGCATCTGACTTGAACTTTGTTTTGAGGACTTGACAGTTTGGTGAAGATTTTTTTCTTTTAATCTCGGCCAAACACATCGTTAGGCCCCTCAACTTGGCGCAGACTTTCACTTTGGCACCTAAAGTGAACGTTTGTAATGCATCTGACTTGAACTTTGTTTTGAGCGCTTGACAGTTTAGTGAAGATTTTGTTCTTTTAATCTCGGCCAAACACATCGTTAGGCCCCTCAACTTGGCACGAACTTTCACTTTGGAACCTAAAGTGAACGTTTGTAATGCATCTGACTTGAACTTTGTTTTGAGGGCTCGACAGTTTAGTGAAGATTTTGTTCTTTTAATCTCGGCCAAACACATCGTCAGGCCCCTCAACTTGGCACGAACTTTCACTATGGCATCTAAAGTGAATGTTTGTAATGCATTCGACTTGAACTTTGTTTTGAGGGCTCGACAGTTTAGTGAAGATTTTGTTCTTTTAATCTCGGCCAAACACATCGCCAGGCCCCTCAACTTGGCACGAACTTTCACTTTGGTACCTAAAGTGAACGTTTGTAATGCATCTGACTTGAACTTTGTTTTGAGCGCTTGACAGTTTAGTGAAGATTTTGTTCTTTTTATCTCGGCCAAACA
>NC_061111.1:255548764-255602192 GCF_002878395.1 Capsicum annuum
ATCTCGGCCAAACACATCGCCAGGCCCCTCAACTTGGCACGAACTTTCACTTTGGCACCTTAAGTGAACGTTTGTAATGCATCTGACTTGAACTTTGTTTTGAGCGCTTGACAGTTTAGTGAAGATTTTGTTCTTTAATCTCGGCCAAACACATCGCCAGGCCCCTCAACTTGGCACGAACTTTCACTTTGGCACCTTAAGTGAACATTTGTAATGCATCTGACTTGAACTTTGTTTTGTTTTGAGGGCTTGACAGTTTAGTGAAGATTTTGTTCTTTTTATCTCGGCCAAACACATCGCCAGGCCCCTCAACTTGGCACGAACTTTCACTTTGACACCTAAAGTGAACGTTTGTAATGCATCTGACTTGAACATTGTTGCTTCTGCAGGTTGTACAAGAGCCGATCTGTTGTGACTCTTGCTGCTAAAGGCGTTCACAAGACGGGCAAAATGGTTCTAAAGGCTCTTTGAAGATGCTTCTGTTGTGTGTGTTGGTTGCGAATGAAGTGTCTAAATGTTAGAACTTCTTGTACAGTCCTGTAAATAAAATCAACGCTATGAACTTATGCTCGACTTCAGTAAGTTGGTTGTCAACGAAGTGTCTAAATGTCGACTTCTTGTACAGTATTGTATTCAAATCAACGTTATGAACTTATGCTCGACTTCCATGTATGGGAGGGAATATTGTAAAGTTTGCAATTTGAAAAGATCCTTATTTTGTTGACATGAATCTGGCTTTTTATGTACAAATTATAGACGTGAACCCCCGTTCGGCTAGTTATTTTTCAAATTTTGAACCCCTCGGTGGAAATTCTGGCTCCGCTTCTGCTTGATGCACAAAATTATCCTATTTATTTAGTAGAGGTGAACTATTAATCATCCATGCTATTCTTTCAATTACCATTTCTCACATGCTAACATGCATTTTAAGTAGGGCAAGCCTTTTATTAAAATAATCTTTTTATGGGTGGCGTTCAGTGGCAGAGCCAGGAATTTGACGGAGCAAATTTTCTTCTCATTTGCGTTAAGGGTATGCAAAACTAAATTCACACTCATAATAGCTAACATTTAGCCTATATATACAACATAATTTTCCGACGAAGGGTGTACACCTAACCATTCTCTGATATAGGTGGCTCCGCCCATGGTGGCGTTACGACTCGAGTGTCAGTTAGAAAGTTTCAACCAATGTTCGGTAAATCAAGCAGCATTTATTTTATTTTGCACGAAGTACTCTCACCTTTATTACACCCGTTGGACACGAATATGTGAAGACAAATAAAGGATCCGTGCAACATAGCAAGTATAAGTGATCTCAACATAATGCCTGAGTCGCAGCATCAAGGTTTGAGCCAAATTTAGCAAAGCAACTTTGTGATATTGTGCCATATGGTCGCTATGACCAACCCTCATGTCGGCAAACATGAGTTTCCAGTGTCCATCCATTGGACTCACACCTTCACGGTTAGCTATCATACCCCACCAAATTACGATTTTGAACTACTGCAGACTTGTCTCATAATGCACAGTGAGAACCGTGAAATTGAGAAAGTCGTAGAAGATATGCATACTACATAGATAGACACCTTCAACTTGATTTCGACAGGCAACTAAATTACACCAACTTCAAGTATGCACATTCAGACACCTAACTCGTCTCCACTGTGTCACTTGAACATTTCCAACTTACAAAATGATCGTTTATAGACATCTTCAAAATCTCTGTGCCACGTCAGCATCAGGTGTCTATGAGACACAGTGAAGACGAGCTGGAGTGTTAAAGTTGGAGTTCGTACTTGTCAACTGAGATCGTTGTCTGTTTATGTATTACGCCCAGAATATAATTTGAAGTGGAAAACTGTATATGTAGAATAGTTCATATTTCTCTTGTTACAAAGTCCCCCGTGAACAGCCGGGTCTAGCTCTAACCTGGAACTACACATCTTATCGGGTACTCCAAAAGGCCCGTTGATCTTCGTCATAACGAATATTGTTGTACAGTCAGATCTCTTTATAACAACCACGTTTTGTGGTACCAGTTTATACTACATGTTCTCTATAACAAGTTTTCGCTATAGCAACCAAAAGGTATCGGGACAAATGATGTTGTTATAGAGAGGTTTGACTGTATAAACATGCATTATAAAACAGATGAAGAACTAAGCTATCTCGGAATGAGAGGTATGAGCTTTCCTGTGTATATGTGGGCTCATCCCTGAAGGTTGGCACTCTCGGTTTAATCTTGCACATCGCGAACATGGATTCAAAGGTGATGAACTTGGGGAATGATATCCGTATCCCTTTGAGGCAATTGCGGGTGATCTTGAATGTGTCTTTGGAGTTCGCGTTGGAGAAAACATTGGCGATGAATGTATTCTGTTTACTCTAGCTGGTGGAGATCTTGGTGAGTCGTCAATCAGTTTTTCTGCACAAACAATTCAATAAACATAAGACCTATTCTCACATTGTGTGTCTGTGTGTGTTTGAGGGGGTTGTTGGTTCGTAGACGTGCTTACCTGGTACGGTGCTAGTTTTTGTGTCGTGCACTTTGTTGCGCGATGAATCTTTCTTGACTGCTATCTTTTGATTGCTTGGCTTGGATGCAGATGTCTCGGGATTCACGGATTCAGCTTCAGGAACCTTCTTCTCAACAGTCTTGGTTAACTTTTGGTTTAGTCTCCTGGTCCTCGAACTTTTCCTTTGCACGCGGTCGCCATGAAGTGGTTTGTCATTGGCAGCTAATGACTTCGCCTTATCTGGATTCTTGGAGCGTCGTAATTTCTGATCATCAGGTGAATGTTTCTTCACAGGAGCATCGGAATTGATTAGTTTTCGATCATCTGGTTCATGTTTCTTTTCTTGAATCTCAGGACTAGTCAATTTCTTATCATAAGATGAAATTTTCTTCTCTGACATCGGAGGAGATGCTACCTTTTGCCCGGGTGATTTCTCCATCTCTGAAGTCCGCGGAGATGCTAAATTCTGCTCGGCTGGTTTCATCTTCTCTGAAATCGGTGGAGATACTAAAGTTTGCTCAGCTGGTTTCGTGTTCTCCGATGTCTGTGCAGATACTAAAGTTTGCGAAGCAGCTACGTTTAATGAAGGTCTTTCTTCATCTGCTTTCGGAGACATTGCATTTTCCTGGTTATCCAAAAATCTACGTCTTTGGTTCTTGCTCATCGAAGATACAATCTTTTTCTCCAGTGTGACGACGCGTGGTGACCTATTAACTATTGGTGTCGATACTGCTTTCCTGTCCGGACTATCAGCAAAGAAAAACGATTCATCTGCTGCTGCTGCAACAGACGAGAATCTTGTCTCCGGACTCTCAGAACCAACTGACATTTGATCGAATAACAATAACTTTCTATGTGGTATCTCTGAGATCGCTGACCGTTGATCAAACAATCTTGTATCTTTCCTGTCGATTATCTCGGAGCAAACTGACCTTCCATCACTCGGGGCAAGAAAGAGATCATCCATCGCAGACAATTGACCGTATTCACTCTGCATTGATCCTCGATCCCATTTCTTTCCGAAAATCTTCTCTTTCTCAATGAGCCGATAAGCAAACATCTGAAAAGGAACCTGTGATACCGGGGCTAAACTCGTGCTCCTCTCCTCTTCAACAAATTTTTTCGAGTAACCAGACTCAATATCGCAATAGTCAACAAGTGGCGGAGCAGTTTCAGGCTGACCATGTTCGGGATTTATAACAAGTACCTTCTTGATGTAACGTAAAATCCTGCAAATAGAGGAGAAGCGCGGCCGAAAATTTGGATTGGTATGCCAACATCTTCTTGTCAAGTTCACAAGGTATTTAGGCGAAGGATAAGGAAAGAGAGGCCTCTCCCCGGCTCTGATGTTCCGCGCAACTTTCTCCCCTTGCAAATGTCCTTCATGAAACGGAACTTTCCCCGTTAGAATCTGGAAACAGATCATTCCGAAGCTATACACATCGGCTTTCTCCGTGTACTTGAAGGCACATTTGCTTCCTGGCTTTTCCTGTTCAGCAAGAACCTCCGGGGCGTACCAGATGATTGAGTCAGCTGTTTTCTGACTAGCAGTCTTGTAAGTACTTCTGATCGAACTCAACCCGAACCCTTTGAGTTTCATCTGAAAATAGCTCTCCGATGAGTAACTCCTCGATTTAAGAAGCACATGAGACGGATTCAACTCACCGTGATACATCTTCCTCGAATGCAGATACTCCATCCCTTTCGCGATCTGAAGCATGACATCAACAGCAGCAGACGTTGTAAAAGGCGGTCTCTTCCTCTGACCGGAATGATCTTTTATATACGTCGCAAGAGTATCATTCATCAACTCCATAACAAGGTACCCTTCTTTCCTCTCTTCGTCATAAAAACCGCAGTGATATTGCAGAATGTTTGGATGAGATAACGAAAACACCAGTGATATCTCATCGCGTAATGGCTCAACCTCTCCGAAAAAGTTCCTTAAAGCAAAATTTTCGCCTAGCCATTGTATCTCCTTAACATGTCCACCCCACGAACCTAACCGTCTCTTCACATGATAATCACTCGATCCAACTAAGATCGAACTAGGCAACAGCAATAACTTGTTCACCAATTCAACACCGTCTAACTTCCTTAACAAGAACTCACCAAGCCTTTGTTCATACTTCAACAAAGTTTCAGTTTTCTTTCTCCTTATCGCCTCGACGAGCAACCATTTATCCTCTTTCCAACAACTCTCCAACCGGCAACACATTTCGCGTGTAACCAAATACTGCTTCCCATACATCCACTGAAAATACTTCGGATCAATCAACTCCCTATCGTACTTCCTCATCAACGCGCTTCTCCTATACTGCATTTCCTCCTCATCGAACCCGGAA
The DNA here is from genome assembly GCF_002878395.1 of Capsicum annuum. Classification (NCBI taxonomy): domain Eukaryota; kingdom Viridiplantae; phylum Streptophyta; class Magnoliopsida; order Solanales; family Solanaceae; genus Capsicum; species Capsicum annuum. Next base: position 255,553,626 of record NC_061111.1, read on the forward strand.
ATTTCTGCAGCAGTCTCAATAGCCTCGATAACAACAGGAAAACAACACAGCAAGTTATGAACATGAAACTCAACACAATCTTTGTTCATATGAAGACTTATAGCTTTCCCCCACAAATCTTTAACATCAAGACAATATTTTATGTACAATTCGCCTTCTTTAAAGATCCTATGAAGCTCTTTCATTGGCAATTCAAGAGCTTTCCACTTTATATTCATCTCATTTAACCTTAAGTTATGTTTGATTTCTTCAGAAATGGTATCAAAAGCTTGAACAAACATGTCAAAGAGAAAACAACATTGCCTTTGATTGATTTCAATATCATTTTTCAACACCATTAGAGCCTTTAAACTCCCAACTACTTCACCAATTTGCCTCAATTGATCCATTTTACCTTTTATTAGTTGCAAAAACTTCAACACAAGAAAGTCCTACAACAAGAAAAAAGCCACAAAAATAGTTAGATCAAGCCCAACTCTAAGTTATGGGACTTGGGAGGCCAAGATACGGACAACCCGGTGCACTAAAGCTCCCGCTATGGGTGGCCCCATCACAAAGGGTATTGTACGTAGCCTTACCTTGCATTTCTGCAAGAGGTTGTTTCCAAGGCTTGAAACCGTGACCTCTTGGTCACATGGCAGCAACTTTACGGATTACTCCAAGGTTCACTTTCATGCGAGGCCAAGGTTCAAATCCCAAAAATGCAAACAAATGATAATCGTGGTGTCCAGGCCGGCTAGCTTGTGCATTCCTCAAATAATTCACGAGGTACTTGCTACCTTCTACTAGCACTAAAATGCAAACAAATGATAATCGTGGTGTCCAAACCGGCTAGCTTGTGCATTCGTCAACTAATTCACGAGGTACCTGCTACCTTCTACCAGCACTAAAAGGGCAGTTCGGTGCAGTAAAGCTCCCGCTATGCGCAGGGTCCGGAGAAGTGCCCCATCCAAAGGGTGTATTGTACGCAGCCTTACCTTGCATTTCTGCCAGAGGCTGTTTCCAAGGCTTGAACCCGTGACCTCTTGGTCACATGGCAACAACTTCTACCAGTACTAAAAGGGCAGTCCGGTGCAGTAAAGCTCCCGCTATGCGCAGAGTCCGGGTTTAGGGCCCCACCACAAGTGTGTATTGAACGCAGCCTTACCTTGCATTTCTGCAAGAGGTTGTTTCCAAGGCTTGAACCCGTGACCTCCTGATCACATGGAAGCAACTTCTACCAGCACTAAAAGGGCAGCCCGGTGCACTAAAGCTTCCGCTATGCGCAGAGTTGGGGTTTAGGGCCCACCACAAGGGTATATTGTACACAACCTTACCTTACATTTCTGCAAGAGGCTATTTCCAAAGCTTGAACCCGTGACCTCCTGGTCACATGGCAGCAACTTTACCAGTTCCTCCAATGCTCCCCTTCATGCGAGGCCAAGATGCAAATCCCAAAAATGCTAACAAAAAGAAAATGTTTCGATAACCGTGGTGTCTAGGCCGGCTAGCTTGTGCATTCATCAACTAATTCACGAGGTACCTGCTACCTTCTACCAGCATAAGTACTAAGTAACTCCGTTCAACAATGCTTGAACATATAGGAAGAAACCACCTAGTGTTTTCGAATTTGACAAACAATGCTATTCTATTTCATTTGTCTAAGCCTAGTTGGATAGAGTCACCGGTGCATGTACCAGGTAACTCCGTTCATCAATGCTTGAACATACTGGAAGAAAATCACCTAGCGTTTTTGACTCTGTTCGAATTTGACAAATAATGCTATCTTATACCATTTGCCTAAGACTTATTGGATAAAGTCACCGGTGCATGTACCGGTGAAAGGTGACAGGTACTCGGAGAAATAGTTGAGTTACACATTAGCTAGCTCGAACACCACAATTATTTAAGAACTTGGGACAAAAAAAAAAAAAGGAATTCTACAATTGCAATGAATAAAACCATACAGCATTCAAGAAAAATAATAAAAATTATTCTTCTCTATTTATCAAACATGAATATCAATATATTGAACATTAAATTAAAACTACACATAAAAATCAAGAAATTGCATTAAATCAACATATCTCTAACAATATTGGCCAAAAATAATTACAAATTAAAATGAGGTACCTTTTTCAACAAGAGAAATACTGAATTTTTATTAGATTTAATTCTTTAGAATTTAAATCCAATAAAAATTCAGCAGGAACTAATTCTTGATCAAAATCAAGTCATCACCTTCTTGATAATTAACCTTTAGAAAAAACAAAAAATTAAAAAAATGCTAACCCCATTATTTATGTAAATTAATGATTAAAAGGTAGCTCAATTTTAAAAAAAAATGATGTTTTTATGCAAAAAAATTTAGAAATTTTGATAAAATATTTTGGAAATTGTTATAATCAATAATCAAAATTGAAAAAGTATGAGGTTGGTAATAAAAGTGAGAAAAAAAAAAGGTTGTAATTATTTTGTATTTTGGATTTTGAATTTCTTTTTCTTAATTGTTTTTTACCAATCTAAAAACTAATTTTGCAATGATTTAATTGTTTTTTGAATTCTAATTTGTTATGACCATTGAAGCCTCCGTTTTTGGGGGTTGATTTAAATATTTTTCCGAAAATTTTGGATAAAAAATTAACAATAATTCTACATTTTATAATTTTTGTTTTTAATAAAACGAAATAAATACGAGTTTAATAATCATAAAAAATATGTTCTCGATGAGGTGAGCTGGATCGACCTGGCACGCGACCCACATAGCGCTGAGTTGGATTGACCGTTTTAAGGCTCGTAGCCACGATTTGTCGACCCGATCCAACCCAGCTCGTCATATCTTAAAAGGTCGTGTTGAATATGTTATTCGTATTTTTTCAGAACCTACATAAGTTATGCTGTAAAAGACATACGCTTAGGATATTTCAAGAAAGTAAACTTGGTCAATCGACCAGAACATTTACCTTACATGCAAAATTTAGAAATTAGTTGTATCGTTCATCGAAAATAAAGTTCTAACTGTTGCCCATAAGGCTGACTCTCAGAATATTTTAAACACTGGACCTATTCAATTGATTACAATTTTTGCCTTATAGGTTAACATTAGCACTTAATAAACGGAGATAAAAATTCAAGATCAAAAACTTTGCGAGATAAAATTAAATACCGAACACTTTGTAGATACTAGGTGTAACTTCTTGAAAAAATTACATTACAACACTAATAATCTTACCATATCTACATAATATCATATATTTCCTCCGTCCCATTTTATGTGGCATATTTTGATTGAAGATTTTCATTATTTCTTCGTTGGATGTAGGGGACTTAATTATGTATCTCGATAGACCCAAAAACCATAAAAAAAAAAAAAAATGTGTCGAAAGCTAATATGTATCTTTACCAAGAAAACAAATGTATCTTCGTTGGATTTATCGGGAGCTAATTATGTATCTCGATAGAACCTAAAATTAGAAAAAATTTATCGAAAGCTAATATGTATCTTTACAAAAAAATATATATATATCTTCATTAGATATATCGAGAGCTAATTATGTATCTCGATAGACCCAAAAATCACAAAAAATATATCCAAAATTAATATGTATCTTTACAAAGAAAAAAATGTATCTTTATTGAATGTATGAGGAGCTAATTACGTATCTCAACAAATTCAAAATCAGTATTTTCAGTAACTAAAAATTACACAAATACACAACTTATGTTTCTAATATTACAAAAAATTTCAACTCTCTAAATATATTACAAAAATCCCAACATATACACAGAATGTTATGTATATGTCGGTTATGTTATGTATATTAATAGAGAGAGAGTAAAGTAATTAAAAAAAATAGGAGAGAGTGTAATTACTTCCAAAAGGGTTGGGTATTTATGTCATTTATACTTTCAGTAATTACGCAAAATATCAGAATTTTCTGTAATTAAGCTACAAACTGTCGAAATTTATGTTGTTGGGCCTTATACTAATTTTCAGCTAAAGCCCAACTGGATTGGGCCGGCCCATGGGCTCTAAATATAGAAACAAATTGTTTTCTTTGTGAAAATATAAATAGGAAAATTTTAGTATAATTAGTTTTCTTTTCATTTTGTGTCTCTCTCTCTGCGTTCGGCACTCTTTCGAGATCTTCTTCTTAGGAGAAAGCTGTACGCAGAGAGAAATGGCAATGAGATCTAGTAGTTTGCTGTTTGTTTTTGTTGTAGTTGTAGTTCTTTTCTCGGTTTTTGTGCCAGGGATTCAGGCACAAAAGGGATTTGCTCCCGCACCTGCTCCTGCCAGCGACGGTAAGTTTCATTTTTATTAAAAAATTATTATATAACTGTAGTGTCTGGATCAGCTTTTGTACGTAAAGTAAATTTGTAGGATACTTTGATATAATTTTGTTGTCTGTATCAGCTTTCGTCTACAAACTAAATCTTCTATTGGATACTATGATATAATTGTGGTGTCTGGATCAGCTTTCGCGCCTTAATACTACATTTCTAGGATACTCTAATATAGCTGTGGCGTCTGGATCAGCTTCCGTGCACCTTAATACTACATCTATTGGATACTCTGACATAATTGTGGTGTCTGGATGAGCTTTCGTGCACCTTAATACTACATTTCTAGGATACTCTAATATAACTGTGGTGTCTTGATCAGCTTTCGTGCATGTTATGACTAAATTTATAGGATACTCTAATGTAACTGTTGTGTCTGGATCAGCTTTCATGCGCCTCTAGACTAAATCTATAGGATACACTCTAATATAGCTGTGATGTCTGGATCAGCTTTTGTGCACCTTAACACTACATCTATAGGATACTCTAATATAACTGTGGTGTCTGGATGAGCTTTCGTGCACCTTAATACTACATTTATAGGATATTTTAATATAACAGTGGTGTCTTGATCAGCTTTCGTGCACGTTAAGACTAAATTTATAGGATACTCTAATGTAGTTGTTGTGTTTGGATCAGCTTTTGTGCGCCTCAAAGACAATCTATAGGATACTCTCTAATATAACTGTGGTGTCTGGATCAGCTTTCATGCACCTTAATGCTACATCTATAGGATACTCTAATTAGTGGCGGAGCCAGCATCTTAATTGAGGGGGTTCAAAATTGAAAAATGTGAACGAAATAATTAATCGAAGGGGTTCAGCATTAACTATATATACATGAAAAATAATTTTAAGCTTGTATATATAGTACTCCCTCCGTCCCAAATTATGTGTTATCATTTCCTTTTTAGTCCGTCCCAAAATAAGTGTCGCCTTTCCTTATTAGGCAACTTTTTAAAGACACAATTACCCTTTTACCCTTATTGGTCCCACTTAATTTAAAAAAAAAAAAGATATTGGCACATTTTTTGATAAAGGATAATTTGATAAATTTTACCAAGTCTTCCCTTTTTTCTTAAACTCCGTGCCCGGTCAAATGACAACACATAAAATGGGACGGAGGAAATATAATTTTCCGCCAAAGGGGGTTCGGATGAACCCCCTCACTATGAGCTGGATCCGCCACTGACTCTAATATAACTGTGGTGTTTGGATCAGCTTTCGTGCACCTCAAGAATAAATCTATAGGATACTCTGTGGAGATTTAAACCTTAGACTACATGCTTTTTTGTTTCTAAACCGATCCTTTGCCATCTTTGGCTGCCTGTTAGGAGGATTATATTGGTCTTTGTTGATGCTGTTAGTGTGCACTAAAAGGTGTTGCATCCTAAAAATGCAATATTTTTGAAGTATCCAACACATATCCGGCGATATTTTGGAAGAGTTTGAGCAACATAGATTTACATCGATTTGTGTCCGGGTACTCTTGTTGATGAAAGGTAACAAGTTTTTGGTAGAATAATTGAGGTGCGTGTAAGTTGGTCCAAAAACTACACCGTCAAAAGGAAACGATGAGACAGATAAAAGGTAGTTTAGATGAATGCCTGCTCTTGTTCGAATCCCAGCAGAGACAAAAAAATACTATGTGGTCTTCCCATCTGTCCTAGCCTTGGTGGATAGAATTACCTGATATCTGTTGCTGGTGGGAAGTAGGAGACATCTCATGGATTTAGTCGAGGTGCGCGAAAGCTAACCCGGACACCACGGTTATCTAAAAGAAAAAAGTTGAATGTCTCACAGGTGGGGTCTGGGAAGGGCTTATAAGATGTACACCGACCTTACTCTTTATCGTTGTGAGGTCGAGAAGTTTTCAGTCGTCTTTATTACTTTTGTATTTGCACGGAAGGATACTATTTATTGTTTCACGCGAATTAGTAGTTTTTGCTCGACTCTTTATATATACTTGCCGGGGTTCTATCGGAAACAACCTCTCTCTACTTCATCTGAGGTAGTGGTATGGACGGCATTCACTTTACCCTCTCCAGACCCCACTTTGTGGGAATTCACTGGGTATGTTGTTGTTGTTGTTGTTGTCGTTGTCGTTTTATATGTATTACAACGTATATTAATTTGAGATCGTTGTAAAATCATATAGTATTTTAATTTATGCGATGCAATTGTGTTGTAGGTACAACAATTGACCAAGGGATTGCATGTGTATTGATGTTGTTGGCCTTAGCAGTGACATACCTTGTTCATGTTGTTGATGTTCCTTTTTAATCAGCTTACATTAACTTGAATTTAAGTGCCTAGGTTTATGGCATATTTTCAATTTTGAAAATGTAGTTGTTTTTATGCCTAGGATACTTTAATGTAATCTCGATCTGTATTTAGGAACAATTTAACTTTGACGATGAGCAAATCTTTTTTGAGGTTCCAACAATATTTATATAACTCGGTGTTAAGTCTTTTGTTATTCTTCTTATGTCATATTAAGTTATTCGGATTCTTCAAAAGGACGTTCTTTGGTGTTTGATATGCGTATTGTTATTCGTTGATTTCGAATTCAGACACATAAAATGACATCGAAAAAGAAGAATACACAAACTAAGGTTCTTTGGTACGCTCCATAGATGTTCGTACGATTCTTGTGGATTTTAGGTGTGTTTAAATTCAGCCTATCATCAGGTCTTCACTGAAGGATTGTCGGGGTACACAAACCTTACCCCTACCTTTACGAGGCAGAGAGGTTTCCAATAGACCCTCGACTCAACTATTTACTCATCCACATGGGAAATTGATGTTTTTTCCTAGAAATTGAACAAGCAAAAGCATTCAAGTATTAGGCTTTAAACAACTTCATATGTAACAGAGACCACTTAGTTCACCACCAAAGGAGTAGCGTATGGGGCTACTCCACTCTTAACCAAAGGTCTCGCTCGGGTTACCCGAGCCCTAGGTAGGAAGCGCTTCCCTCTGAATGGGGCCCTATGCGGCACGAATCTGAATTAGTCGGACTCCAATGCAGGTACCGGACACTGGATGGGAAATCGAAAAAAAAAAGATCACTTAGTTCAGTTGCCAAGGGTCAAAATGTCTACTACATTGAACCCAACCCATAGGATTTCAAAACCATTTTAAGGTGGTTTACACAAACAAATTAAATGTTGCACAGTCAGGCCACAATTCAACCTTTCCTCTTTGAGTTTGATTATGCATAAGAAACAAACACTTCTTCATACATCATAGACAACGACGACAAACTCGCGCAGAGGGAAAGGAGAGCCCTCCGGACACGAGTATGAGCAGCAACTAACCCATCGCATACTTTTGGGTCCAGCTCCTAGCAGTTGCTTCGTACTTGCTTTTATCAGTCTTGTACATATGAGCTATCTCAGGCACTAAAGGATCATCAGGATTAGGGTCTGTTAGCAGAGAGCAGATCGACAGCAACACCTGCAAGTAATCCACAACAAAATAAGCCACCAGCATACATTCACCCACCCATATTGTATTTCCCTCACTACGATATCTCTACGCTTTGATAGATCGGTTTATGGCTAATGCACTTGGAAACGGCCAAGGTATGATGTGATTCGCATATTTCACTCTTTTAGCTCTGTCGAGAACTTCAACTGGAAAAGAGAAGCTGCTGGTACTCAAAGAGTCTTAAATTCTATGTTGCTCGGACTCTTTGAAAATGTCATCGGGGTGCATGTCGGATCCTTCAAAAGTAATGCATTTTTGTAGGTTCCGACACGGGTGAGGCCACATTTTTGGAGAGTCCGAGCAACATAGATTAAATTACACTCTCAACGGAAGAGAAATATCATTGCATTCTTTTAAGATTAAATGGATGGTAGGACAACTACATAAATAGCAATATTGATTGAGAGCATTCACATTCTTAGTTCATTTCATCCAATTGGGCAGAGTATAAGTTCCTGAAACTTTTGAGATGTAAAAGCAAAATAAAAAGATCAAATGTATATGAAACTGTGTCGGAAATAACCTTGGAAATCGTAAGTGCGGGGCTCCATTGTTCCTTCAAAATGTCGAGGCAAATGCTACCGTTGCTGTTGATATTTGGGTGAAATACCTTGGTCCTAAAAGCTACCTGGACATTGTTCCATAAATGATGTGTGAAATTTTCACAGGGAAAAAGAGTAAAGAAAAAGTAAAGGCATACATTGCCTACGGAGACAGCCACTACTTATATACTTTGGCAAATTAATCGAAGAGCATGCCAAGTCAATTCTAGGATAATACATAAAAAAAAGTCTATCCATTGTTGGAGATAGTACTCATGACACCAACAAGAGAAATAGACTTTCTGTCCTCTTGTTAAGTGTCGACGTAGCACTCATGAGGGGAATGTTTTTGATGAAACTAACAAGATGCATGTTCTCAAACCTGAGAAACTGAAAGCAATTGCCTATGTGATTCACGCACCAACACTGAAGAGTGTAGAGAACTCCAAAATCTCACAATATGGATAGTTATGGAACTTGAACTCAACCAAGAGGGTAATCCAAGTCATGTCATCCTTCTTAGTCTTTTTGGATGACAATGGTGTCAGGACCAGCTTGTGCACGCACTTCCACTAATCAACCGAGCAGCCTGCAACTAGCACACAAACATAATACCAAGTAAACCTGCCTACCAAGGTTGGAGCAGATTGTCTCACAGCGAGTGGTTCAGCAACGATTAAAGCCTAGGCTCCAAGTTGTTACTCCTAAGCGTCAAACACTCGCCAATCACTTTGGGGCCAAGTCCAAGTCATTCTTCTTAAATTTGAAAAACATGCTGTAATCATTCTCCCACGCAGTTCATGACTTCAGTGGATTCCACACAAGCAAAGCAGGCGCAAAGACAATTGGAAAACCAACTCGACTAAATAATCAAGCCAGCAACCAAATTCTTTCTTGTCACTAATACAGGAAGTAGTGCATACTTCAGCGGCTTTTGAGTAAAGTATATCGAATCTGTCTCAGAACTTCTGCAAGTCCTGGAGTACACGTCTCAAATATGAACAGAAGATAACTCACTGGCAGCTATACCATAACTACCATGCCAGTAAAAAGTCGGGCTTTCTTTATACCAGTGTAATTGACCAGTCTAATAGACTTTGCAATCAATTAACTTAAATTTAAAGTATGACTAATTCCAACAAATTTGAGCTTTATAGAAGGGCTCATTCACACAATAGTTTTCAACTGATATAGGGGAAGAAAGCAGCTATCTCCCTAACAAATGAGCTCTAACAACTATACTTGGTTTAAAATATTGTTGTGAACAAAGACTTTGGAATCAATTGACATATTATATTGCAAGTCTGGAAACAATAGCACGTTTGATACTGCGAAAAGACCCCAGAAAGATTTAGGAATAGTGCATTGATAAGCAGGAAAACCCTTTATCAGGTGAGTCATCGAGAAATGTATGTAAACCCATGATGTAGATTGGATACCTTTGGAGGCTTGAATGGATAATCAGGTGGAAAATGAATGGTCACAAGAAACACTCCGCCAGCATAAGGACTGTCAGATGGACCCATAAGTGTCGCTTGCCAGTGAAACATATCTTCAGCAACAGGGCCTGCCAGAATAATCAGAGAACAACGTTACAAAAGAAAAAAGCAGAAACATTCAAATAACTCTCGAGATGCAGATTGTAAACACGTCTCAACAATAAACACAGACATGGTAGGCTACTTCATATGCACAAGCCACCTTTACTTCATGCATGGGTCTTTCAAAATTCTGTATCATGTGCAATTTGTGCCTTACAATGTATCATTTGATCATGCTAACAAACACCGGAAAAGCAAGCATCTGGATTTTTCCTATTATTGTTCCTCCTGCATTTAGCTCCATTAGATATGAGGAGAGCAAAGCTGTATTAAACCAAGAACGCCAGGCTATATTGCTCGAACTCTTCAAAAATGTCATCGGGTGCATGTCCGATTCTCCACAACTAGTGTATTTTTGGAGAATCCGACACGGGTGCGGCATCAAAAGTGAAGAGTCTACGCAACTTAGACGACAGGACCTAACCTCCAGAAATAACATCATTGAACCAAGAATGTCATGACCTCCACAAATAACATGACGCGACACTACCAAAAGAAAAAAACAGAGGAATGGGAAACGTAAGAGTCTCATCTACATGCCACAACTAATTTCTCCCATCCTTCGGAAGGCTGAAGAATTCTTTCTTCTATGAGGCTAGTTAAAAAGCATCAACCAATTTCATTTTAACTCACTCACCTAGAAGGATCAAAAAACCGAAAAGAATTTTATCCACGCCTGTGTTTGCATTAAGAACAAATGCATGACATATCCTTTAAAACTCATCACTTACTAACAGATAGATAGGGCATCCCTGTGCACCAAAAGCTGTGCGCATGATATGGGAAAGATCCGGGGAAGGGCGTAACCACAACTCAATAATAGTTAGGTAACACATCAAATTGTCACTATGACAATGGTGTCCGGTCTAGCTTTCGCACACCTCGACTGTATCAACAAGTACCACCTCGCACTCACAGCAGATACTAAGTAAATCTGTCCACCAAGACTAGAACAAATAAAAAGAAATCACCTAGTGCTTTTTTTATCTATGTGGAGATTTTCTAAACCCACTTCATTACCACTACACCACACCCTTTTGGTGCTTCTTTTGAAAGTTAAATTAACTTTTGGTACAAACAAGTTTTCTCGTCAACAATATTCTCACGCAACCTTACTCATCAACAACATAACCAGTGTATTCCCACAAACCGAGGTATGGGAAGGGTTGTACGCAAACCTTACCTTTACCTCAAAGGTGAGATAGAGAGGCTTTTTCCGATACCTTATTCATCAACACATAAACCAATTCCCGGGGGGATCCCTAAAAATAGTAATTATAACACAAAAACAACAATGGGAAAAAAAGGAACAAAGAGATATATATGGTACCAGCACTGCAAGAGGTAGGAGGATCTTTCTGGAGATCCTTGAGCTCTTTCAGAATCCTCTTGGATGCCATATCCGTACACAAATCCCTAATTTTACAACAACAACAATAAAAAACCCTAAATCAGCTCGAGTATAAAACGAAGATTTTTACATACATAACAGCAAGATAAATATATACACAAACACACACAAATCCCCAATTCACAACAACAGGAAACCTTAAATCAGCTCGACTATATAACGAAGATTTTTACATGTCTAGCAGCAAAATAAGTATATATACATACACAAATTCTTAATTAAAAACACGAACAAACCCAAAATCAGCTCAAGTATAAAACGAATATAAGCTCGAGTATATAATAAAGATTATTTACATGTATAGCAGCAACATAAATATATTCACATACACACAAAAATCTCTAATTTACAACAACAACAACAAACCCTAAATCAGCTCGAATATATATGAAGATTTTACTTATATTTACACACATAACAAAATAAATATATACACACACACAAAAATCTCTAATTTACAACAACAACAACAACAAAAACCCTAAATCAGCTCGAATATACACGAATATTTTAGATATATTTACACACATAGCAAAATAAATACATACACATACACAGAAAAATCTCTAATTTACAACAAAAACTTCAATCAGCTCAATTTTGAGGAAGATTTTACGTACATAGCAAAATAAATACATACACATACACACAAAAATCTCTAATTTACAACAACAACAAAAACCTAAATCAGCTGGATTTTGACGAAGATTTTACATACATAGCAAAATAAATATATATACATACACACAAAAATCTCTAACATACAACGACAAAACCCTAAATCAGCTCAGTTTTGATGAAGATTTTACACAAATAGCAAAACAAATATATACACATGCACACAAAAATCTCTAATTTACAACAAAAACTTCAATCAGCTCAATTTTGAGGAAGATTTTACATACATAGCAAAATAAATATATACACATACACACAAAAATCTCTAACATACAACAACAAAACCCTAAATCAGCTCAGTTTTGATGAAGATTTTACACACGTAGCAAAATAGATATATACACATACACAAACATACAACAACAACAAAAAAAAAAAACTAAATCAGCTCAATTTTGATGAAGATTTTACATATATAGCAAAATAAATATATACACATACACACAAAAATCACTAATTTACACTAATAACAAAAAACCCTAAATCAGCTCTATATACGAAGATTTTACATATATTTACACACATAGCAAAACAAATATATACACATACATACAAAAATATTCAGAATTTTCAGAGATAAGGGGATTTTTTTTACCTCAGAGATCCTCCTACTCAGTTTTTATTTTTTTCCTGAAAATGGAAGAGTTTTGTGGTGAACCGAGATAGAAGGCTTTTATAGGCAAAACTTTATGTACTAATCTGTAACAATGAAAAGTTGCATAACTTTTTTTATGTTCATTTACAATCCAAATGTTTTGTAAATGTTGCACTTTGATCCCTTTGAACTTTTCTTTAATTGATGTTTCGATGATTTGAGAGAGTTTTAACAACAATGGAGTGGCGCCGCGGAAGCGTTGTGGGCCCATAATCCACAGGTTTCGGGATCGGAAGTTGTCTTGAATAATTTTGTCGAAGTCGTACTTTCAATACTAGTTTCGTTTTTACTAATGATCGCACAATTTAGAAATAATACTAGGGAATAATATTTATGCCTTCATAGCGTGTGTTGGACCATAAATGATCTCTCGTGGTTATAATTGTATTGGGTAAAGACTATCGAGGGTTGTGTCACGAAGCAAAAGAACCTCTCGCTAAAGACACCCGGACATTAGCTTAGTAGCATCTCGAATGAGATATTTTACACATAAAATGATTCTCGAAGGGCGAGGATTAGAAGGAAAAAAGGGATAATGGACATAAGAGTCAAAATCCATCAGAGGCGCAGGCGCGTATTGTATCAACTTTTGTCGAAGATATTGCTGACATACATAACGAATAAAGTCATCTAGTAATACAACATTGGATGTAGTACTATATGAGCCTCATAAGAAACCCAGTTTGCAGGGTTACCGTTTACCCACAGTACTGTATAAATAGAAATTTTCTTTCATTTGACAATACAATATACTCTTTAAGTTGTGTTTCTCCTTTATTCCTTTTTGTGTGTTTTTACTCTTACGACAGGGCATCTTTATTTACGGAGGATGCCATTTATGACTTCATCACATCTATCTATCGGTTATTTTTACTTTACTACGCTTTACTTATGTTACATGTATTTTTTCATCTAATAAACAATCAGAGTCTATTGGTAATGAATGTAAACAACGTTAGATTTAGCGTGCACGTGCTTGACCCCATTAGCAAATTCAACTGTCCCATTTTTAAGTAACATAATAAAATACATGTCAAGATCTGGTGTTGATGGACTAATCAATCCTTTAATTAGGTTAAATGCGAAATTTTCAAGGGTAGATAAATCAAACACGTGATTACAGTTTCAATAAAATTACAAATTCTGTGTTGTCAAAGTGTCAAACTCTGCTCTTGCCTCTTCTATCATCACAGGTCCCGTCTTTGTTTGTAACCATTCACAGTCGACCTTTCAATACCACACTAAAAATCCATGTATCTATCTCCTTTACTCATAATCGAATCACCTCAAACTCACTTCCTACATCCTGTCCTTTATCAAGGCCACTCTACCTTGTCCTCGACTCTTTAGAAAACAAGTAGAAAATATACCTAAATGCTATTTACAGCGCTTTCAGAGTGATTCGAGTAATTTTCAATAAAACACAAGGGGTACATAAATCAAACATATAATAATGCAGTTTCAATAACTCTTCAAATTTCGGTAAATTAGATCAAATATTATTGATTTGTAAAAATGTAAAATCAAACAAAACAAAATAAAAATCAATTTGTTTTAATCGATTTAATTCGTTTTTTTATTTTCCAATTTTGATCGATTTTAACCCAAACCATGCACACCTCTATCTGAACCACCTCAGTCTCGCTTTTCCTTCCGCATCTTATCCTAGCCTGTCCCAAATTCTTTGATAAAAGAAAATGTACCTAACTGCTATTTACAAAAATCCTGGGGTAACTCAATTTCTAATAAAATCCAGGGGTATATAGATCAAACATATAATAATTCAGTTTCAATAATTCTACAAATTTATATGAACTGTCAACTTTGCTCTTACCTATCTTCTTCTATAACCCGAATTTTGCTTGATCGGATCATCCCGTTGACCCGAATTTAGATCCGAATTCAAGGTCCGGAAAAATGAACGATGCAGATGTATCAAAGCAGATCCAGCAAATGGTCAGATTTATCCGGCAAGAAGCTGAAGAAAAAGCTAATGAGATTTCCGTCTCTGCTGAGGAAGTAAGTAGCTCTTATATTATTTTTTGATTATATTAATTAAATTTTATTCAATTTTATGCGTTTCTGTATCGTGCATTGTTTAGAGTTAGAGGCGGATCCAGAGTGTAAACAGAGCATTTAGAATTCAGTTTTATTGTTTTTGTATCGAGCATTGTTTAGAGTTCGAGGCGGATCCAGAATTTAAAGTGTACTACTTTCATTTCAGTTTGTTTGTCTGGTTTTGTCTTAGTCACAGAGTTTGATAAATGAGTTTTGAAAGCGTTTTTTTAAATAGAGCATTTAATAAAGAAATGGATCTTGAGCTTAATTCAGCCTCAAAACCTAGCTCATGAGGGGAGGATTGCCCAAGACCATATAAGAAGATCAAGGACCCTTTAACCCACCGATGTGGGACTCCAACACCCCCACACGCCCAGGACTGGACATCTGAAGCGTGGACAATATAAGATGGAGGGTCCAACATTTTAAACAATGAACTGGGTGGGTCTGGCTCTGATACAATGATAAAGAAATGGACTTTGAGCCTAACTCAACCTCAAAAGTTAGCTCATGAGGAGAGGATTGCCCAAGACCATATAAGGAAACCAAGGACCCTTTAACCCACCGATGTGGGACTCCAACAACATTTATATCTTTTGTTATACAAATTAAATTGAATTCAATTTTATTGTTTTTGTATGGAGAATTGTTTGGAGTCAGAGGCGGATCTAGAATTTGAATCGGAAAGTGTACTATTTTGTTTCAATTTGTTTGTTTGTTTTTGACTTGGCACTGAGTTTGATAAAGTGAAATGACTTTTGAATATTGTTATACAAATTAAGTATTTGATTGTTTTTGTATGGAACATTGTTTAGAGTTAGAGGCGGGTTTAGAATTTAAATTGAAAAAGTGTAGTGCATTTGTTTTAATTTGTTTGTTTTATTTTTAATTTATTTTTTAGTATCGAGCATTTTTTAGAGTAAGAGGCGGATTCAGAATTTGAAGTCGAAAAGTGTAGTACATTTGTTTATCTTATTTTGACCTGACACGGAGTTTGGTAAGGTAAAATGAGTTAATTTGATTGTTTTTGCATCGAGCCTTTTTTAGATTCATGGGTGGATTCAGGATTTAAAGTAAGATAAGTGTACTACCTCTTTGTTAATGTGTTGTTTTGACCTGACACAAAGTTTAAGAAAGTAAAATGACTTCTGAATGTTACTTTATGATCTTAAGTTAAAGAGATATATAGAATGTATCAAAATGTCCTTTAATCTTGTTTATTCATGTTGAATTTAATTTAATTTTTATCGTTTTTGTATTGAGCAATGCTTGGAGTCAGAGGCGGATCCAAAGTTTTAAGTCGGGAAGTCTGTATAGTGCTGTAGTGACTATTTTTTGGGGGTTAAATATGTCATTTTTAAAAATTTCCAATTATATATATATATAGTGCCTTGAGGCGAGTATCTATCGAAAACAACCTCTCTGTCCCTCAAGGCAAAATTAAGGTCTGTGATTGTGTGCACTCTACGCTCCCCAGACTCCAATTATGGGATTACAGGATTACACTGGGTATGTTGTTGTATATATGTAGTTCGAGTCTAAAAAGTTTTAAATGTATAATTTTTAGAAAGTTTTAACTATCTATACTCTGCATCTAGTGTTTTTTGGAGTTAGAGATGATTCCAAAATTTAAAGTCATGAGTGTGATAGTCCTACGGTCACTATTATTTGTGATAACAAGTGTAAAAATTTACGTACTATCTGAAAATTTTGAATTACATATGTTGTTCGAGTGTAAAAGGTTCTAAATGTGTATTTGTGTGGAAAAGTTCCAACCTTTTTGTGCGGGAAACTCCTTGCCGTGGGCCTGTGCACCCCCGGGATTAGTCGGGGCTCGAAGAGTCTCAGACACCCTGTGCAAGTCAAAAAAAAAAAAAAAGTTCCAACCATTTTGTAAATAATAATTGGAGTTGAAAAGTTTTAATTATATATATATATAGTTTGAGCTAAAAGGAGCAATGCTTCTAAGTTCACTGACAAATAGTTGGATCTGCCTGTTTTTGGAGTTTCATTTTAGGTAAGAAGAGAAATAATGCACTGTGGATGTGGTAATTCTTAGGAATGCAACATCGAGGAGTTGAGTTCAATTTAATTATTTCTGCTTCACACAGTGTTCCCTGCCATAAAAGGATCCAAAATTTAAAATCAGTGTGTGTGAATAGTTCTATCAGCCACTACTATTGGTGATAACGAGTGTAAAAATATTTGTACTTGCTTGAAAATTTTGAATTATATTTGTACAACAGACCCTTGTGGTCCGTTCGGGGGGAGCAGGAGCTTTAGTGCATCGAACTGCCCTTTATTTTTTTGTAGTCGAGTGTAAAAGTCTTATATGTGTATTTGTCAAAAAAGTTCAGACTTTTTATATATATAACTGGAATTGAAAAGTTCTAATCGTAAATGTAGTTTGAGCTGAAAATAGCAGTGCATCTAAATTCACTGACAAATAGTTGAATCTGCCTATTTTTGGAGTTTCTTTTACCGTAATTAGAGAATTAATGCACAGTGAATGTGATTGTTACTTAGGAATTCAACATCGAGAAGTTGCAGCTAGTAGAAGCGGAGAAGAAGAAGATTAGACAGGAGTATGAGCGCAAAGAGAAACAAGTGGATGTTCGCAAGAAGATGTAATTTTGCTCACTTGTTTTGGTTTGTTGTTGTGTTATCATTTTGTGCTTTAGGTCAAATTGGATTAAAGAAAATGTTCTTTGATTTTGTGTTTGGGAATTCATATTGCTTGTCAAATGCTACGATTTGATTTCCTGTTAGCTATCAAAATGCCATTGTGCTCTAACTGGGAAGAGAAGATATTCAGATACTGTGACTCTAACAGCAAATGGAATCGTTGTTTTGTAACTATATTAGCAATGACTTGATTTTGGAAGAGAGTGATTATTTGTATTTGGTGTCTTAGTTTAGGATTTGGTTTGCAACTTGAGAATGCCTCTTTTTTTAGTAGATCCAGGTTTCTTCTTTTGTTGTTCGATGCTTGGTTTGAAACATCATGGATGTACTTTATCAGTTGTCAGTTTTGTTTTGCTGGGTTATTGCTCAAGTAAAAGAATTGTGTATAGATTTTACTAGTGGCATCTTTCCTTTATTTTGCTTCACGAGGTAGGGTAAGGTCTGTTTACACTCTATCCACCCTAGACCACTTTGTGTTGTTTCACTGGGCGCATTGTGGTTGTTACTGGTGGCATCTTCTGGAGCTTTTGTGCTTTGCAATGTTCTAGTGTTGTATGCTACCATATAAAACCTTTTTTTAGTACTTCGTGATAGTGAGAGTTAGTTCTTTTTGGAACAAAGCCACATGGTTAAATCTGGTCTGAAGTTGAAGTTGATTTCCAGATGATGTTCTTTTTTGTAGACTGTAGCAAGCCAGATCATGTTGAACTAGGTACGAAGTTTAATTTTAAATTGCTATTGTTTTGTGAAAGTAACATTCTGTGTGGTTCAGCTTATCTAATTTGAACTGCAATCGGCCGACATGGTCTTTAAAGTTTCTTTTTAATGTACTTCTTGCAGTGAGTACTCCATGCAACTTAATGCCTCTCGAATCAAAGTTCTTCAAGCTCAGGATGACTTGGTTGACACCATGAAGGAGGCAGCAGCAAAGGAGCTCTTAAATTTTAGCCATCACGAGCATGGCATCATAGATTCTATTATTCATCACCACCATGGCGGTTATAAGAAGCTTCTGCATGATCTTATTGTTCAGGTATTATGGACGTCAATCGACAACACTTTCGTTCTTTTCTTTTCTGTACTTCACGAATGAAACCATGAGATCTAATAAACCGAGTAGGAATATTTTATGGAAGAGATAATATTTTTAAGTTGACCAACATTAGTCATCTATCTATGTGGTTATATCTATCATGTTATCTGAACTCTTAGGTGCCAGATTATGAATCCTTATTTGGTTTTTATGGCATTTACTGTATTTTACAATGGAATGAGAACATGAAATTGTGAATCTCTTGCTTCAAGTTCGGATTGGGTCTTAATGTATTAAGTCTATAACTACTAGAATCATGTTATAGTTTTAGATACCAAAATATAATTGGATTGTGTGACAAGGAACTTTTACTGATACCTTACTCTCATGGTCATATGAAGCATGCAATTTCTTCTTTGCAAGTATTTAAATATCTAGAGTGCTATGACCAATGGCAATACAATGATTAACAACAAGGTCGTTGTCTTTTATGTTGTTTGTGACCGTAATTGGCTTGATCGTTCATGTTGTCCGGATGCTTTACTGAATTTTTACTCTCCAGGCATGATTTGAAACCAACTCTTTCTGTTGCAGAGTTTGCTTAGGCTCAAAGAGCCTTGTGTCCTCCTGCGTTGTCGGAAACATGATGTACACCTGGTTGAACATGTACTGGAAGCAGTAAAGGAAGAATATGCAGAGAAGGCAAATGTCCACCAACCTGAGATCATTGGTGATGAAATCTACCTTCCTCCTGCCCCATCACATCATAATATGCATGGTCCTTCTTGGTAAGCTGCTCTATTACAACCTTACTTTCAAGAGTAATCGTGAAAGTACAGCCTGTCGTTCTTAAATTAGGTCCTGATGTCTGTTGGCTGGATTCCTTTTTTTCTCCTGTTTTGCGTGTTATTGCTTTTGGGAGAAATTGGTTTTCTGAAAAATCGTGTAACTCCTCTTACCAACTTCTCTGTGTTTATCCCCACAGCTCCGGAGGAGTGGTGTTGGCTTCTCGAGATGGGAAAATTGTGTGTGAAAACACTCTTGATGCCAGATTGGAAGTTGTGTTCCGTAAGAAACTACCAGAGGTACTTTGTTATACCCTTTCCTTTATACTTCTCAGATTTCTGTTGCCTGGTCTTGCTAGTTCTTTTGATTTTCGTTCCTCCTGTGTACTGCTCGAGTATTAGCTGTCTATACGTCCCTTATTATTTAAAAGTGTCTTAAATTGTTCATTGTTTAACTTGATATGCGTTTAGATGATTACTGTTTCTGATTCGTAAGTAGAATAGCTTCATGCAGCTCAATTCGTCGACATATTGTACCTCTTAGCTATGTGGTTTAAAATTTGCACTGTCATCTCCTTATCATTTTTGTCCTCTAAATTTAGTTAGGGTCGAGGGCAGTCAATATTTGTCGAGACTTTCTGAAAACCTGAAATTAATAATTAAATGTCCGTAAGGTAATATTGGCGCTTTGCCCGTTTTAAGTTTTCAAGCTAATTGAAACTTGAGACTGTGAATGCATTGATAACCAGCAACAGAACCAGTAAGGATGGTTTAAATGAACGATTAAAGGGAGATTAACCGAAGGAAATGAATGAATGACAGAGAACACTAACCAGTAAAATGAGATGAGTATTTAGTTCGTAGCGCGGATAGGATGATAGCAAGAGCGAATTTCCAGAGTTACCCATTTTTACACTTAACAAGTATGCTCCTCCATTTGTTCCGCGTTGGGGAAGGGGGGTGGTTATGATAGATTCCTTTCTCCTGACTCCTGGTGTTTGTACATTGAACGAGAGCTCTCGTTCCATCAGTTAGATATTATTATCTCTGCTTAATTAGTTGTTAACTTTTTCGTTGATGTCTTGAATCTTGCAGATCCGCAAGTGCCTATTCGGTCAGGTTACTGCCTGAGGGGCTGGAACCTTTTGTTGTATTTATCATCCATCACTCTTCATTCATCGTTCTGTGGATTCTTAATTGGCGAATGACCGATGTTCCAAACTATCATCCATCGGTTTGCTTTGTGTACTATTATTTCATTTTCTCCGAAAGACTCGCTTTTCATTCCGAAACTGTCTTGTTTTCTTGTGATTATTTCATTGGGGCATTGCAACAAATTTATGTTTGAGTGATACTTCTTGTACTCTAGCATTGAGTCTGGGCATTTTTTTGCAGTGTAATGTTGTCAATAATAAGTGTAAGTTGCTTGATTTATTAGTTGAGACATTAAATTATTGTGAGTAATATTTTTCTGTTTAGTGTATACTTCGGAAACAGCGTCTCTACTTCATCTGAGGTAGTGGTATGGACTGCGTACACTTTACTCTCCACAGACCTCGACCTCACTTTGTGGGAATACACTGGGTGGGTATGTTGTTGTTGTGAACTTCAGGGGCGGAGCTACTCTTTGGCGAGGGGGTTAATACAAACCTCCTTCGGCGGAAAATTATACTATTATACGTGGTTAAATTATTTTTTATGTATATATAGTAGATGTTGAATCCCCTTCAGTTTGTTCGTATGTTTATTTCTGAACCCCTTTGTGAAAATTCTAGCTCCGCCACTGGTGTACTTCATGAATAAAATTTGTGCTACTAAAGGAATGGTTCCAATGGTTAAAAAACACACCTAGAGTATCACCTTTTCTCGAGTTTCATACGTCAACTACTCATTGTTCTATTTATCTACCTATGCGATTACCTTTTGCGAGCTTCAGACCTCAACAATCACTTCCTTCGATGCTAAGTTGGCCTACAACAATCACTTCCTTCGATGCTAAGTTGGCCTACACGTGCTTGTTGTTGATCGGAAACAAATACCGGCCAACTTACCATCAAGACGTAGGTAAGAAAAGAGAATAATGGATAGTTGAGGTATGAAATTCGTGAAAAAAGTGATAGTTTAGGTGTGTTTTTGATCGTTAAACAGGGGCGGAGCCATAGTAGTAGTTGCGGGTTTCGATTGACCATTACTCAACTTTGTGTATGCACAAGTAGGCACTTAAACTTGTACGACGTTGAATAAGTAGACAGGTGCGTCCTATGCAACGTCCTACATGGTCAATTCATGTCCTACATGGCATTCTACGTGTTTTATGTCACGTAGCTACTTGCGCACATCCAAAGTTGGAAGTCATAAATGCAATCTGAGGCCAAGTTAAAGGACATATTTATGTATTATTCCATAGTTTTATGTAAACATGAACCAAAATCATAAAATTGCCTTCTCCGTGCGTGTATTTCTTTATATTTTGAATTTTTTTAGTACAAACTTTATCTCCGTCACTTCTTTATTCAAAGATTTTGAATTTAAATTAGTCGGGTCAGTAAATACCGAATAACAAACCAAGTTTTATACTTGCACGTATCATTCCATCACTATTTTGACTCAAGAACTACATTTATTATTATTATTGTTATTATTATTTTTCATCAATAATTGAAGATAAGTCAACTTTATGGAAATAATAATGCTAATTAAAAAAAAATCATTTTTTCTCTTTTCCAATCAATTTATTTTAAAATCAAGTAACTAATTTAAAAAGCTTTACGACTCAATAAAATTGGAATGATACATTTATACAAATTAAAAAAAAAAAAAAAGAACAATGAATATTTTTTTAATTAATGAATCCGTAGTCGCTATTATTTGGTTGTGCATTAAATAAATTTGGCTCCTGTATAATGAGGGGCGGATCTATTAAGGCCGATGGGGTGGCACGCCACCCGCAAATTTCGACGGAAACTCTATATATATATAGCTATATATATATAAACTGATATACTAAAATATTAAATCTGTTACTCTATTATCTAGTACAAGTGGCAAAATGCCACTTTTGTATGTAATAGGTTGTGGGTTCGATTTCAGGTAGTAACATAGTGTATTTTAGGTTTTTTTTGTTAAGTAATGTTCAATGTTCTATATATATCGTGATTTTTAGGTTTTTTTTCTGATAAGCAATGTTCTATATATATCGATATTTGAGACTAGTATAATAAATATTAAATCTGCTACTCAAAAATAGGTAGGGGTGTAATTAGGTCGGGTTGGTTTAGTTTTCTATTAAAAAAAGAACAAACCAATTATGTCGGTTTATTAAAACTATAAACCAAATCAAACCAACAAAAAATAGGATTTTTCGGTTTAGGTTTTAGTCAGTTCTTTCGGTTTTTCTTGGTTTTTTCGATTCTTCTCGATTTTTTTTTATAATCATTATTTTTTACAATTATATTGTAATTGAAGTTTAGATCAAGTATATTTTTATTCATGTGCTAATGAAAAACCACAATTATGAAAAATTCTCTTGACCCTAAAAAAAATAAGATGAAGAATGAAAAGTTTAGGTTTAAAGTTTATATTGAACTTTGGATCATTTTATTAGCAATTAATGGATAAGTCAGCTTTTTTCCTCGATTTGATTTGGTTCTTCGATTTGATTTGACTTGACGGTTTGGTCTGTACATCGTTTTCTATCTTGGTCTGCAGATCATCCCTAGTCAAAGGTTTTCTATCTTGGTCTGCAGATCATCTAATAAATATGAAAATAAAGTTAATCTTAAATTATTATCATTCTTATCTAACGTACCAAACGAGTGACTCCATAGAGAGTTATAATGGAAGGCTTGTGTTATAGTTCAGTTCTTTAACACACATTCCCCCCCCATATTTCTCTTCTCATTTTGTCTTTCATTGTACCAATGCCACACTCTTTGGTAACCTAAGTTTGTTTCTCTGAATTTTCTGTAATCTTTACAAATTTCAAAAAACAAGATTGTTTCGAAAATGCAGATATTCTTGCCTTTCAATATTGTCTCCGAGTTCTCCAGCATTCAGGTTTCTTTCTGATCCTCGTTGTCTATATGACATATGTATTGATTTATGAAACTTGAAGGAAATGAGCGCGCGCTATGATGTCGTTAGGGGGTGGGAGGTAGTCGATAACTATACATTATTGACGTGAAGGATGCTTTAACATAAGGGGTAAAGCTGTTGTCATGCGATCAGGAGGTGAAAACAGCCTCATGCAGAAATACATCATGATAAGGCAGTGCACAGTAGATCCTTTTTGTGGTCCGGTCATTCCTTGGACCCCACGCATAGTGGGAGCTGTGAAGGATGCTTTAACATAAGTGGTAAAACTGTTGTCATGCGATTGGGAGGTCATAGGTTCAGGTGGTGTCGTGGTGGTGAAAACAACTTCTTGTAGAAATGCATGATGAGGCCGTGTACAGTAGATCCTTTTTATGGTCCGGTCATTCCTTGAACTCCACGCATAGTGGGAACTGTGAAGGATGTTTTAACTTAAGTGGTAAAGCTATTGTAATGCGATCAGGAGGTCATAGTTCAGGTGGTGAAAAAAGCGTCTTGTAGAAATGCATGATGAGGCCGTTTACAGTAGATACGTGTGGTCCAGTCATTCCTTGGACTCCACGCATAGTGGGAGCTATGAAGGATACTATAACATAAGTGGTAAAGCTGTTGTCACGCGATCAGGAGATCATAGGTTCATAGGTTTAGGTGGTGAAATCAACCTCATGCAGAAATGCATGATAAGGCCAAGTACAATAGATCCTTTGTGGTCCGGTCATTTCTTGAACTCCGCGCATAGTGAGAGCTGTAATGCATCAGTCTGTGCGCTTTTTTAAGTATTTGGGCATAAAAGTTGCAAATCCAACTTGAAGTATGCTTTGTTATTTAGCAAACTTTTCGTTTTTGTAGTTGTATTTAGGGGTGAAGTTGGGTGTGAACCAGAGGTTCATCCGAACTCTTTTGGACGAAAAATTACACCTTTTATGTTGAATTACCTTTAAGTCCATTACGATCAAGATGACAAAATAAGTTTCTGTGTGATACCTAGATGACGTTTTTATTACTGGACGAGTAAAGTATCTAGTAACCCCCCTGAACTATGACCAAATTTAGTACGACACACTCCAACTTTGTGGGGTCCCTATTACCTCTCTGAACATTCACCCTTCTGTGCTGACATGGTACCTTTCGTCAACCTTTTTAGCTGACGTGGCACCTTTGACGTGAACCCCATTTTATATAATAAAGATGTCACGTCAGCCCAAAAGGGTGACAAAAATAAGCTAAAATTGAGTTCAAGGGGGTTAATAGGACCCCTGTAAAGTTGGAGTGTGTCCTATCAACTTTGGTCATAGTTCGAGGGAGTACTGGATGCTTATCTCTTCCTCCAGGACTGCACTAGCTACTAAGTAGATCAAAGGTTGTTCTGCCCCTTGTCCCCGAACTCATAAAGATTAAATCTTGGATTCGCCTCTAGCACTGATTGACAGTTTTATGCAAGTTTTGTCTAGCATTACACACACTAAAAAGCAACACATCTAAATTTTTGGATTCTTCATGATTTTGGTGTGCAGATATTAACAAATGGCAGAGATTATGTTGTTTTATGGTTGATCTGAGGTTGTTTTCTTCAAGTTCAAACATGGCTTCAACTACAACAACGAAATGTCCATCGCCTATGAAGTATTCCAAGGGGATAGTCCATTGGATTATGCACTTCCACTTGCCATTGTACAAATATGTTTGGTGCTTGTACTCACTCGAGTCCTCGCTTATCTTCTCAGTCCTCTAAGACAGCCCCGCGTCATTGCTGAGATTATTGTAAGTCTTTCTCCCGCTTTACACCATCAGCATACTTTTAACTTGTATGAACGATTTAGAAACAATCAACGTATAGAAGTTAAACTATTTGCTTTATGTATATATATACTTCGAGTCGAAGGGGAGCCTTGGAGCAACTGGTAAAGTTGCTGATATGTGACAAGAAGGTCACAGGTTCAAGCCTTGGAAACAGCCTCTGGCAGAAGTGCAAGGTAAGGCTGCGTACAATACACCCTTGTGGTGAGGCCCTTCCCCGGACCCTGCGCATAGCGGGAGCTTTATTGCACCGGGCTGCCCTTTTTATATATATAGTTCGAGTCAAAGGTAGTGAACGTGTCCAACCTATTGCCTTCAATTTGCTACTGTAAACTTGTTTAAACAAGCAGATCAGGGAAATTCAGAGAGAACGATAACATTATGAACGGCTTACTGTCAAGATTACTAATATCACTTTTTTATGAACGGTTTAGAACAGTTAGTGTATAGTATCGGGTTCTAATAGAAAAGGTGAAATGGGAAATAGAGAGGTCTGACTGTAAATTGATATGTATTGTGGCAGGGAGGAATTCTACTTGGACCATCTGCACTTGGCCGGAACCAGAAGTATCTGGATGCAATATTTCCATCGAGGAGCCTCACAGTATTAGATACTTTGGCAAACTTGGGGCTCCTCTTCTTTCTTTTCCTCGTTGGGCTCGAGTTAGATCTAAAGTCTCTTTGTCGTACTGGAAAGAAAGCTCTTAGTATCGCCCTCGCTGGAATTACCCTTCCTTTCGCATTAGGAATAGGTACATCATGTGTTCTCAGAGGAACTATTGCTAAAGGAGTTAGTCAAGGACCTTTTCTAATCTTTATGGGAATAGCCCTTTCTATCACCGCCTTCCCCGTCTTGGCTCGTATCCTGGCTGAACTCAAGCTTTTAACAACTGATATTGGTCGAATGGCCATGTCTGCTGCAGCGATCAATGATGTCGCTGCTTGGATTCTTCTTGCACTTGCCATTTCCCTTTCAGGTACTAGTAGTTCACCGCTTATTTCACTATGGGTACTTTTGTGTGGCGCTGGATTCGTCCTGGTTTGCGTAGTCATTGGTCCTCCGATATTCAACTGGATGGATAAGCGTTGTGCTGAGGGTGAGCCAGTTGATGAGTTATATGTCTGCGCTACACTTGGAGCCGTGTTGGCTGCAGGATTTGTGACCGATACTATTGGTATTCATGCACTATTCGGGGCTTTCGTGCTTGGAGTCCTTGTACCTAAGGAAGGACCATTTTCCGGTGCCCTGGTGGAAAAAGTTGAGGATCTTGTTTCCGGTCTATTCCTTCCGTTGTACTTTGTCTCGAGTGGACTAAAGACGAATGTAGCTACTATTCAAGGGGCACAATCGTGGGGTCTTCTCGTTCTAGTCATATTTACATCGTGTTTTGGCAAAATCGTTGGCACTACTTTAGTCTCGCTCTTGTGTAAAATGCCCGTTCAGGAGGCCGTTATGCTTGGTTTCTTGATGAACACGAAAGGTCTAGTGGAGCTCATTGTCCTCAACATTGGAAACGACCGAGGGGTAAGTTTACTTAGATCGGCTAAACTTCTGTCGATTTTGAATTTTCTTCGTGTAGTTTACATTGTATATCCAATTTTGCAGGTATTGAATGATCAAACATTTGCCATTATCGTTTTGATGGCGCTCTTCACGACATTCATTACAACACCTATAGTGGTATCGGTGTACAAGCCGGCCAAACTGGCTGTAACCAAATACAAACACAGAACTATTGAGAGGAAAGACACGAGCAAACATCTCCGAATCTTGACCTGTTTCCACAGCACGAGGAGTATTCCCACGATGATCAATCTCATCGAGGTTTCTCGTGGTGCTTCAAAGAAAGGACTACGCGTCTACGCAATGCACCTCGTGGAGCTTTCTGAAAGGTCTTCGGCTATTCAGATGGTCCACAAGGCCAGAAAGAATGGACTGCCTTTTTGGAAAAAAAGAGAGGTTTCGGATTCTAACCAAATTGTTGTTGCTTTCGAGACTTTTGAGCATCTTAGTAAGGTTTCTATCCGACCTACAACTGCAATCTCTCCGATGAATAGCATGCACGAGGATATCATCGCTGGTGCTGAGAGTAAGAGGGCCGCATGATAATTCTCCCGTTCCATAAACATCAGAGGATCGATGGACATTTGGAAACAACGAGAGCTGATCTTAGGCATCTGAACCGGAGAGTTCTTCAGCACGCGCCTTGTTCAGTTGGTATCTTGGTAGACCGAGGACTCGGTGGTCCGTCTCATGTACATGCTAGCATCGTTGATTTCAAAGTAACCATCTTGTTCTTCGGGGGACATGATGATCGAGAAGCACTTGCTTATGGTACGCGTATGGCTGAGCACCCTGGCATTAACTTACTCGTGGTTCATTTCCTACTGGACCCCGAGGTTGCTGGAGCGAGTGTCAAGTTAGATATCGACCAAACTTATAGTCCCGAGGCTCAATCCGAGGATGAAGAGATGCTTACTGACTTAAAACACAAAATTTCCATGAACAGTTCGATCAAATATGAAGAGAAGTTCGTAAAGGATGTAGCAGGAACAACAGAATCAATTCGTGCATACAACCGATGCAATCTGTTTCTTGTCGGAAGAATGTCTGAGGGTCAAGTAGTAGCAGCATTGCACAAACAGACCGATTGTCCTGAACTCGGTCCTTTAGGTAACTTGTTAACTTGTCCCGAATTTTCAACTACAGCATCGGTGTTGGTGGTGCAACAGTATCAAAGCGAGTTATCACAAGATTCAATCAATTCGTTGAAGGATGGAGGAGAATCAACAGAAGGAGATAGTGACTCAGACTAAAACGTAGTACTAGATAGGTTCAAATGTTCGAGTTGTGTAGATAGTAAGTGAGAATACTGTTGATCCTCCTAAAGGGTCGAGATGAGTAAGGGGAGTCTTGGAGTAACCGATAAAGTTGCTGTCATGCGATCAGGAGTCACAGTTTCCAGCCGTTGAAACAGCCTCTGGCAGAATGCAAGGCAAGGCTGCGTACAATAGACCCTTGCAGTCGAGCCCTTCCCCGGACCCTCCAAAAGTAGTACTAGATAGGTTCAAATGTTCGAGATGTGTAGATAGTAAGTGCGAATACTGTTGATCCTCCTAAAGCGCGACGAGTAAGGGGAGCATTGGAGCAACTGGTAAAGTTGCTGTCATGCGACCAGGATGAGGTCACAGGTTCAAGCCGTGGAAACAACCTCTAGCACAATGCAAGGTCCCCGCGTATAATAGACACTTGCGGTCGGGCCCGTTCCTGGACCATGCGCATAACGGGAGCTGTAATGCACCGGACTGCCCACGAAAAATAGGAAAGATAATAGTCACAATTAGTTTGTACAGTAACAGATAACTAAAGGATTATTAAAGTTTTGTTCATTTCACTTGTTTTTTCCTTCTGCATTTTGTGTGGTAACTATTGAATTTGTGCTACTCAACTCTCCAAAAATGTTGTCGCATTCTCGTACTGGATTCTCCAAAAATGCACTTTGCTTTTGGCGGGTCCCACACACTTCCACGAACGTTTTGAAGAGTCTGAGCGACATAGCTTTGGAGGATTACAAGTAATTCTTGTTCGTAAAAATGTTTTACACCTAAAGTAGTACCTTTCGGCATGAGTTCGAACTAGTCGGACTACAAGGGTGTATTGTACAACAGTCTTACCCCGCATTCCTGTCAGCAGTTGGTTTCACGGCTTGAATCCGTAATCTTCTGGTCACATGATTTCCACGGTTTGAACACGTAATCTCCTGGTTATATTACAATAACTAGCAAGTCAAATAAGTATTTATCTCAAAAAAAAATTTAACAACCTCTCGTATTAGGAAAAAACATTAAAAGATTTTAACGTCCACACCAAATATGAATCGAAGTTATTAATCACACATAATACCATCAAAATCTTTGACTTAGCTTTCAAACCTAATCCACCTAATCCTTTTGATGGGTAATTATAATTTTGCCTTAAAGCAAGATACAAAAATTCCATGTCATCTTCACTTATGTTACATTTTTTCGATATAAATGTCTCTATATTTTTTTACTTTTACTTTACTTATATTTACCAATATTTTGATGTATCAGTTAAAATATATTCAGACAAACCACATCGTCCACACACACACAAAAAAAAATGGACAATTGTAACATCAGCTAATCTTCCGACCAAACCACCACCACCACCTTCGACGCCATCAACCACCGGCATCCGCGCCATCTCTTCCTCACAACCACCACTTCCACGACCATAGTTCAACATCAGCTGTGTTCTCGGCCGACCAATGGAAGAATGTTCGATCGATTACAATCAGATCTTTCTGTAACAACACTGCAATATAACAATTAAGTTTTCTTTGTACTAGCAACATTTTTCATATTACATTGTTTCATATATATTATCTGTAACAATATTTCGTCATGACAATTAAAAAATATTCACATCAGACAATGCTCAAATGACAAACTACACTAAAGTAACAACAGCTTGTCTTCCGACCAAACCATCGACGTCACCGTCGCATCACCATCGTCAACCATCGAAATTCGTATCCTCCCTTCCACAAAACCACCAACAACCAAACCATCGGTGCATCACCATCGTCAACCACCGAAATCCGTATCCTCCCTTCCACAAAACCACCACCTCCATGTCCACTCTCCGTCATCAGTCATATGTTCAACAGACCGATATCCAGTTAAATTATAATCACACCTTTCTACAACGATCATCACAAACAACTCTACAGCAATTTCCAACACATAAATCCACAACTTAACATTTCAGTACGACAATCGAATTTCCTTCGTAATTGACTTTTCGTATTACATTACATCACACGTTCTTCTATACGAATGATATTTCGATATACCAATCAAAAAATATCCAGACAAACGACGTTCGACTACAATTACCAAAC
This sequence comes from Capsicum annuum, assembly GCF_002878395.1. Taxonomy (NCBI): domain Eukaryota; kingdom Viridiplantae; phylum Streptophyta; class Magnoliopsida; order Solanales; family Solanaceae; genus Capsicum; species Capsicum annuum. Next base: position 255,583,705 of record NC_061111.1, read on the forward strand.
TGCCCCAAGGTCAATTTTGTCATTTCACACCCATGAGTAAACCATAAATATCTCCATTTTCCACAAAGTTTGACTCAACAGTCAACGCAAACTCCAATGGGCACCTGTAATAGCACCTTATCTTCCGACCAAACCACCGCCGGCGCCGGCTCCGCCGCATCACCGCCGTCAACCACCGGAATCCGTATCCTCCCTTCCACACAACCACCTCCACCACGTCCACTCTCCGGCGTCGGCCGTATCCTCAACCGTCCACTAGAAGACATCCGTTCAACCTACATTTTCGGCGGCGAACTCGGCCGCGGTCAATTCGGCGTAACCTACTTAGTAACACACGAGAAAACGCGCCTTCAATACGCGTGTAAATCAATCGCTACACGTAAACTGATCAACAAAGACGACGTCGATGACGTTCGCCGTGAAGTTCAGATAATGCATCATCTGACCGGTCATCGGAACATAGTCGAGCTTAAAGGAACTTTTGAAGATATGCATCATGTACATCTCGTTATGGAACTTTGTGCTGGAGGTGAGTTATTTGATAGGATTATTGCGAAAGGGCATTATTCGGAACGAGCTGCTGCTGGAGTTTGTCGGGAGATAGTTACTGTTGTTCATAATTGTCATTCTATGGGAGTTATGCATAGGGATTTGAAGCCTGAGAATTTCCTGTTTTTGAGCTCTGATGAAAGTTCGCCATTGAAAGCTACTGATTTTGGATTATCAGTGTTTTTTAAACCAGGTATTATTGTTGTTGCTGTTGTATTATTCGATCGTTTTGCCTTTAATTTAGCTTTAATTGCCTTTAGTTACGTGGTACCTGTTGCTAGTGAGAGGTGGGAGGTGTGTCGTGGTATTGATTGAGGTGCGTGCAAGCTGGTGTGGATAGCACGATTGTAAAAAAATTGATTTTGCTTTTAATTTTAAGCTAATTGAGGTCTACAGGTCTGGGGAGGGTAGAGTGTATACACACGTTATCCTTACCTCATGGAGGTAGAGGTCTGGGGAGGGTAGAGTGTATGCACACGTTATCCTTACCTCATGGAGGTAGAGAGACGGTTTTTGAAAGACTGTTAGCTCGAGTAAGGCACATTAGAGTAGTTAAAAGAAAAAATACATTAGAGTCGCTGTTGGAGTGTTTAGGGAGATGGTTACTGTTGTGCAAAATTGTCATTGTATGGGAGTTATGCATAGAGATTTGAAGCCTGAGAATTTTCTGTTTTTGAGCTCTAATGAAAGTTCACCGTTGAAAGCTACTTACTTTGGATTATCATTGTTTTTTAAGCCAGGTATTAGTCGATCATTCTGCCTTTAATTTAGCGTTAGTGGATAGAGTTAAATGGTACCTGCTGTTGTTGCTGGTGTTAGATGTGAGGTGAGAGGTATTCCATTGAATTAGTCGAGGTGCGTGCAAGCTGACCTGGGCACTACAGTTATAAGAAAAGAATCAATTTTGCCTTTAATTTTAACCTAATTGAGGTGTGTTGGGACTGGGGAGGGTAGAGTGTATGCAACATTGCCCTTATCTCGTCGATATAGAGACGTTGTTTTTGAAAGACCTTAGCTCGGGTAACACATATTAGAGTAGTTAAAAGAAAAATATAGAAGTGAAGAGAACATAGAAGATAATACACAAAGCATAACATAGTATTCAAAAAACAGGAGTAATAACAATAACCAACTAATAATATAATTGAAGCATAGTAAATAAGGAAGTGTAATGAAAATCGTTGAAAGATGCTACTACTACAGGTATGAATGGGGAAACAGGTACAATGTATCAAACTACCATCAAGCATATCCCACCTGGAAACAAGACAATGCTGTATTTCCTACCAGCCTTCATAACCTGCTATCTAAGGTCATGTCCTCGGAAAGTTGGAGCTAATGATTTTTAGCTAGGGGATTTAATATATGAAAGGCAAGCATATGAAGAAGTTAAGAGGATCAAAATCTACTATATATATAAGAGAAAATTTTAACCGTGGGTATATAGGATAACTTTTAAACGAAAGGGATAAACCCCCTTCTGGTGCCCTTGCTCTGTCTATGAATGGGTGAGTGATGCAGGACCATCTCCTACTCAATTTGAAACCTTATGCAACCAATGAGCAAGAAATGTATATACTCCAACAGCCTAGTCCTTTATTTGGGGTTGGAAATGGTTTATGAAATGAGAACATACATGGAATTGGATTATATTATGCTGTAATTTACATTACTATAATTTGTTCTTTATATGCATACTGTACGCAAAAGAGATTGTTTCATAACTTCATTGTAACTGTTTGACTGATTTGCGTTATAGTGAGTTTAAGATGAAATTGTAGAGTTATGCAATTTAGAAATGTGTTCTCGTATTTATGTTGTTCCTAAGTCATCCTGTCTTGTGTTCATGCATTGGCGCCTGTTGTTGTTTTGAGAAGTCCTGATAATTTGGTCAGGTAACAGAACAATATAACTATGCCGAATTTATTCTGTTTGATGATTTGGCTGTCGATATATAAAGACTTAGGTATATTCAAAAAAAGATTGAGAGAAGATCCACAAGAAGGAAAAAGTGTATAATCTATAATTTTGAAAGTTCAAAGTCACATCTTGGAGGGCATTCTTGTGCTGGTTACAATACTATCAAACACATGATTTTGGTTATGTAAAACACATGAATTTTGTTACATAGTTTCTCCTAATCTTTGAATCCTTGTCTTCCAATATTCTAAGTGAGGAGCTCAGAAGGGTGAAATCAGGGCTCTCAGTGATTAAAATGAAAGGAAATTTGAGAAGAACTTTCAGGTAATTAAGGAATAGCCGAATTGTACCTCTGAAAATACAACAACAACATAGTGTAGTCCCAAAAGCAGGATCGGGGGAGGGTAGAGTGTACTTAAACCTTACCACTACCTCGAGGAGGTAGGGAGGCTGTTTCTGGAAGACCCTCGGCTCGAGTAATGAATCAGAGTAGCTTACAGAACATTACAAAAGTAAAGAGGACATATAAAATAATAAGGAAAACATAACATAGCATACCAAAGAGGAGCAACAACCATAACAACCTAATGGCACAGTAAATAACAAGGAATAACAAAAGTCGTAAGATAGGCCAACTACGACAGAAATGCTACTACTACTGGTAAAAAATAAAAATCGGGAGACATGTACAATGCACCAATCTATCCTGTTAGGAACTGTAATAGAGTTCAAGCCTCTTACCTGGATCATGTCTCTTTTCTCTTATGCTTTGTTAGATTTTTAGCTGGACCACTTGTTTACGGCTCTTTGGGATATGCTGGTGAGCTATTCAATCTAAAAACCACTTGTGGCTGCAGGTGATGTGTTCAAAGACCTAGTTGGTAGTGCATATTATGTTGCTCCTGAAGTTCTGCGCCGAGAATATGGACCTGAAGCTGATATTTGGAGTGCTGGAGTTATTCTATACATTCTACTCAGTGGTGTTCCACCATTTTATGGAGGTAACTTCATCTGCTACCTCTAGAATTTTAGCATCAGAGTTTCTTAATGCTTCTTCATCATTATTGGATTTCCTTTTCGTCTCAGCACAGATAGAATTATGATTTACTCTTGCATGTACCATATAACATATTTTTGTTGCCCTTACGCGAATATATGAAGAAGAAATTGAAGTAACATGTCATTCAGGAATTTTAGCAGAATGTACTAGAAATATTAGGAAACTCGATGGAATGGCATAAAACATTGAAGAATTTCATACTATCTTGCAGATGTTGAACAGCATTTACTCCAATTTTTTCATTTTCAAAAAATATATTTGAACAGAGCAGTATGTGTGTTTCTCTTGTAACTGCCATAATGTAACAATATAAACAAATTTATCTTACTTACATGGTATCTTGCATTAGTTAGAGTTTTCATGAGTATCTGAGCATCGTAGTTTTCCAACTCCATATTTGCAACTGGCTTCCTGTAATATCTGCTCCAATATTTCATAACCATTCGCCTGTGTCAAACTTGGGGAAGCATATCCTATTTTTAGGAGAATGATTTGTAAGATGTTTAACAAAATTTTGCTGAACCTTTTGTTTCTACTGCTGAATAGCTACCATAAGTAAACTATACACGGCAAAGTTTTCGCATAATATTCTCCTAGGAAATGACTGTTCCAATGCACTTCTCATTGACTTGGATATATTTCTCTTTCTTTGTGTGCAGAGAATGATCAGAGTATCTTTGATGCCGTTCTTCGAGGTCATCTTGATTTTTCATCTGATCCTTGGCCTTCAGTATCGAGTAGTGCTAAAGATCTTGTGAAGAAAATGCTGCGATCTGATCCTAGAGAAAGGATTTCTGCAGCTGAAGTCCTAAGTAAGATTCAGCTTTAATCAAGATCTTCTCATAGTTCACTGCAGAATGTCTTTCTTATATTGTATCTATTTGGTATGATCTTTTTCATATATATTTAAGAGTAGTACTTTTATTTGTACAGCATTCATAATTCCTTTAGCTAAGTAACTAGTCTAGATAAAGTCCAAAGATTATCCGAATCAGCTATGTAGCGAGTTCTTAACCCAAAGATAGTACATGTTTATATCTCAAAACATGGACTTACTGGATTTTCTTTCAAGCATCTTTGGTTGCTCCTTCCACACATTCCATAGGAGATATGTTCATGCTCGTAGAACTCTTTTTTTTTGAGGAATTACTCTGGTCCTTGTCGTAACTCCTACTGGTAGGTTCTGGTATGCATAATTGATTGTTATAATACTTATAATCTTTGGAACGGTCATTTCATACTGTACTATAACTGAAAATAAATATTTTATTCAATGTACTTTAACTCAAAATAAATATTTTATGCAAATGTAGATCATCCATGGATGAGAGAAGATGGTGATGCGTCTGACAAACCTCTTGACATTGCTGTCTTATCTAGAATGAAACAATTCCGTGCTATGAACAAGCTGAAGAAAGTAGCGTTGAAGGTTGGAGTCGTATATTCAATGTTCTTATTCTTAAGGAGATAGGCAATTTCTCTCCCTTTCATGTGTTTCCCGACAACTGTGCTTATCTTCCGTTTCCCTGAATTTGTAGGTAATTGCTGAAAATCTCTCCGAAGAAGAAATCATTGGCTTGAAGGAAATGTTCAAATCTATAGACACAGATAACAGTGGTACAATTACATTCGAAGAATTGAAAGCCGGTCTTACAAAAATGGGTACAAAGCTTTCTGAGTCAGAAGTCAGGCAGTTGATGGAAGCGGTATTTCCCTGGCCATTCCTTATTTTATGGTTACTGTTCTCTCTCTTTTTAGCTCATATCTCCATCTTGCAATTATTCGTCATGTTCATTTTACAAAAATGCAAGCGTTGGATCACTTGTTGAGTTTCTAATTTCTGAAAACTAAAAGCTTCTCGGTGAAGCGCATGATCAAGAGATTTACATAGTCCAGGAGAAACACTTCATTTTGGTGATGTGTATCGACTAAGTGGCAGTATTTCACTGTTCTAAGTGGACAGTATATTAATTATTAGATGCTCCTGGAAATGTAGTTGTTGTTCTCCATGCTCTTAAAATCGTTTGACCTGAAAAATATTTGGCTTCGAAATACCATTGGGTGCATAGAGTGTACTCACTCGCCTAACATGCTTAATGCATAGTTGATAATACAGATAATTGGTTCTTCCAGGCTGATGTTGATGGAAATGGAACAATTGATTACCTTGAATTCATAACAGCTACGATGCACATGAATCGCATGGAAAGAGAAGATCACTTGTACAAAGCATTTGAGTATTTTGACAAGGATAAGAGCGGGTATGAAGCTATCCACCTGCTCCTCTACATTGAGTAACATTTTACTGTTTTCTGATCATGGTCCCTTTAGGTATATTACGATGGAAGAATTGGAGCATGCCCTGAAAGAATACAACATTACTGATGAGAAAACAATAAAAGAGATCATTGCGGAAGTTGACACAGACAATGTATGTTATCCTTTCCTTTATGCAAGTTTTTATGATACTTCTATTTACAGTATCTAAATATCTCGTGTTTGTGAGAAACTTTTGTTGAAGCAAGGAAAATACAACATATCCAGTGTAATTCCACAAGTGGGGTCTGATGTGGAGGGTGTAGGGTCTGGGGAGGGTGGTGTTTACGCAGTCTTACTCTCCTATCTTAGAAATTTTGCAAAAGGAAACGGAAAAGAAGACGAATGTGCAGCAGAGGGGGAGGAGGAATCGATCCCGCGACCTTTAGCAGTTAAGAAGACTTGGGACCAGTCCTCAAACCAGTGAACCAGTCAATCTCTTTTGACCATGGGTGCGTCAGATGACCACGGGTTCACGTGGCCTTCTTTTTACACAAAATTCGCCCCTGCAAAAGAATGTCCAATGACTAACTATATCGTTTGAAATGCTTCAATATTTTTCTAACATTTCTTTTGGCTAATTAAGAGATTCTATAAGAATGCTTTGATCAAATAGTAAGGACTCTCTGTGGCTTAAATAACAACTGGTAATTGTGCTGGAGAACTGGAATTGAATCTTCCTCTTTTTTCTTTTCCTTCCTTTACAATACATCTCTCTCAATGAAGTAAAATTTCGGACGACCCTTTGTGTACCGTGTTTCTAGCCAGTTGTTTGCAGAAATCATGCTTCTTATTAAAGATTTTGTCAATCGTAACTGTTGAACACATTCTTGGAGTGACTTTGCAGTTAAATATAATGGTTTCTTTTGGACTGTCATGGATAAATATTTCTGACTCTTATCTCTACGAGGTAGCGATAAGTCTGCATATGCTCTTACCTTTCCCAAACCTCGCTTGTGGGATTACAATCATTATGTTGTAGTTATGGATAAATATTTTTGACCAATTGCAGGATGGAAGAATCAATTACGATGAGTTTGCTGCCATGATGAGGAAAGGTAATCCAGATTTCGTCAACAATAGGCGTCGCAGATGAAACACACGAAACTTATAAAGCATACCATTAAAACTCAGTGGAACCACTAAAGATCCAATATTTGGTTCCCTGTTTTCGCTATCTGGGATTGTTAGAGTTTTGGCTCTTCATCCATATCGAACAAAAAAAAATTCGGCTTGTTGCATTGAGGTTCTGGTTTGGTGCAGGTTGTTTCATATACAGATATGAATGGTACAAATCTGAAGAAAGTTGATGTATAGTATACAATTGATAATGAAGAGAAGTCCATTTCTTCTCCTTTGTGTGTGCTTTTTCAGCCTTGTGTTCTTGTTGTGGAACAAGTAATAATTTTTTGGAGGAATGTATTTGTTGTCCAACATTTAGTAAAGTTGCCTCCATCGGATCAAGAGGCCAACGGGTTCAAGCCATCAAAATAGCGTCACACAAAAATGCAAGGTAAGATTTGCGTACAACAGACCTCAAGGTCCGGAGGTCCGGCTGTGACATGGGACCCTATGCATAGCTTTAGTGCATCAAGCTGCCCGTTTAAAGCCCACCTTTAATCCGTCAAGGTTAAATAAAATTGCCTTCATGTGTCCAGGAGGCCACAGGTTCAGGCCATCGAAACAGATTCTTGCAGAAATGTAAGGTAAGGTTGCGTACAATAGACCTTTGTAGTCCGTCTATGCCATGGACCCTGCACATAGCTTTAATGCATCAAGCTGCCCGTTCAAGACCACCTTTTATCTGTCAAAGTCGTCTCCATCACCAGTGTGTAATGTAATACATCCAACATTCTCAATATTAAAGGCTTTTGGCAAGCCAGAGCAAGACTTCTCTGTGGGAACCCCCGTAAAGGAGACCTGTCTAGTCAAAGAGACTTCTAATAAGAAATTAGCTCATTCATTACTTATGCAATGACTTTGTTTTTCATAACGTCTTGTCAAGTTGGGATTCCCTAAGAGAAAGGGATCAAATCTGTAGTTGTAGTTTCTATACGTCAATTCAATCTCGTTTCCATTCATCATCCATTTTGAAGAAAGATTCTTGAATAACAGGCTAAGAATAGTCAACTAAGTCCTTGTCCGTTATGTATGCTCCAATAAGAATGTCCCTTACTTTGGCTAGTCAGGATTTTCATTTTTGGCAAGCAAGCTGCTGCATGAGTACCCTTTTTTTTTTTTTTTTTAACTTTTGCTGCAATAGAGGAGATTTTCATTGGACTAGTTAAAAGACTTCGATAAGATCAGGAGGTCATAGATTTAAGCCATCAAAACAGCCTCTTGCAGGAATGCAAAGGTAAGGTTGTATACAATAGACCTTGTGGTTCGGCTATGACATGGACGTTACGCATAGCTTTAGTGCATCAAGCTGCCCGTTCAAGGCCACCTTTGAATTACTCTTTTATTTATGTCAAGATCTGTTTGTAAAATTAGGGAATATTTAACTCAAATAGTAATGATAGGAACATGATTAAACCAAACAATAAAACTGATGAATTATGAGAGAGATTTTTTAATACGAATCTGTCTTTTTACATTCTTTTTATTCAATCTAACGATATTTAAAATTGTTATTTTAAGGTTCTGTTCAACTTAGTTTAATTGCTTTTAAGTCAAAATAATTTCTAAATACTTTTGCAATGTTATAAACGAGTGTTTCTACTTTCTAAACACTTACTTTTAAGTAAAGAACACAAATTTTGATAGTTTAAAATTTAATTATTTTTAAGCTAAAATAACAAAAATAAGTTTTAATCAAAAGCTATAAGCTCATTCAAACATACGTTGAGTCTCGACTTTTGAATTGTTACGTGGAAAGTTGAAAATTAAGTATTTTCAAAAAAAGGAAAAGATACTTATTTTCAAAAAAAAAAAAAATGGTTATTCTTTTATTAAACTGGGAAAGGATCAAAATTTTCGCACACTTCAATATTTTTTTGACCTTTTTTTTCAAAAAAAAGTTAAAATAAAATATTAATAAAATTCGAAATTACAAACTTGCCCCTTGCCCTGCACCAGTTTCATACGCCGTTAAAGCCTTTACTATAAAATCTTTCAAAATTTCTCTACAAATTCCATTTTTTTTGGGTATTTTTTATTCATAAAAATAAAGAAAAAAATGCCTCGTACAATAGCTGTGGAGAGCTCTGGTTGTCCTCCTCTTAGAGCTTTAACCTTTGATATTCTTGGACTAATTAAAGGTATTAATACTTTCAACTTTAATCTTAGTATTTTTTTTTTTTCAATCAAAGTTTGCTTCTTTTTTACTAGTTGTATTGTTAGAAATAATTGTTTTTTGATAATCGTGATGTTCCCATCTTTTATGCACCTAAATTAATTCCATGAAATATCTGCCACCTATATATATATATATATTTAGGGTAGGGTTTAGTGGGTAGAGTGCGTTCGTAATAGTAGTGAGGAATGCTTTGTTTGTATCTGTGTCTTTAGTTTCTTGCTCGTAGTGTTTTGATGATGTTTGTGATCTGGAATAACTAGTTTATAGTATTACTGTGTCGGTGTCTGGTTTCTTTTATTATGTAGCGGTGTGTTATTACATTTTGTTGTTTATTTTATGTTTTTTTGTTTGTTATGCTGTTATCTGTCCTGAGGTAGTGTTATGCACTGCGTACACTTTACCCTCCCCAGACTCCACTTTGTGGGAGTATACCGGTTATGTTGTTGTCGTTGTAGTATAATATTTCAATGAAGGATGTTTAATTGACCACCATCGACTATATGTGGCTACACCACTGTAACCAGCCACGTGTGGATCCGGATAAGGGTCTAGGAGGACCCTTTGAATTCTCTTCGGTGGAAAAGTAAACTATTTATAGTTGACTTCTTCATCAAAAAAAAAAAAAACTATTTATAGTTGATTTATATTATCTTTATGCTAAGTTGCTCGGACTCTTCAAAAATGTCTATGGGTGCGTGTCGGATCCTCCAAAAATAGTGTATTTTTGAAGCATCCGACACGGGTGCGGCAACATTTTTGGAGAGTCCGAGTAACTTAGCTTTTATGTATATATATGTATAGTAGAGTAACTTAGCTTTTATGTATATATATGTTTATGTATATATATGTATAGTAGATGTTGAACTAGTTCGGCTAGTTTGTGTGTTCACTTGTTCATATTGTGAATCCCCTTGGTAAAAATATTGGCTCCACCACTGCGGAACCAACAACACGTAGGACATATGAGAAGTAATCACCTAGTGATTTATTAGCAATGATATCTTTGAACTATGCTGAAAATTGAGCTTGAATTAAGTTTTGATTCATATGTCCGATCCCAACTTGTTTGAGACTGAGGTATAGCTGTATAGTTGTCATTTGTTATGCTGAAAATTGGGTTTTCACGTATAAAGATTGTTCCTTTTTTTGTTGGTGAGGTGATTAGGCGGGACATGGAGCAGTTACAACTCACCGAGGACATGACCCTAGATAGGAAGGTCTGGAGGACGCGAATTAGGACAGAAGACTAGGGCCGGTTTGGGTCGCTAGTGTAGGGAATTACTTGGTGGGGGTTTTATTCTTGTTATGATTCCGTGTTTCATGTTTTATTACGAACCTGTGTGCTTTCCTCTGTTTTCTAATACTTATGGGTGCCGTATTTATGTTATGTAATCTAGTTTTGTGCTTTACTATGAGTTTGTGTGGTATCTCGTGACTTGAGCCGGGGGTCTATCGGAAACGGCCTTTCTACTTCTTTAGAGGTAGAGGTATGGACTGCGTACATCTTACCCCCCCAGACCCCACTAGGTGGGAATACACTGGGTTTGTTGTTGTTGTTGAACCGTGGTGTCCAGGGTAGCTGCTACCTCCCACTAGCATAAGTACGATTAACTCTATTCATGAAGTCTTAGTCAAAAAAACTGACCCTTTTTAGCTAGAAATATTAGTACTAAGAGTCATCTTTATAAAAAAAAATAATTTCTTGGTGTAGTTATTGAAGGTAAATATTTGAGCTTTAGTCTATTGTAGTTCTTGGACTAATTAAAGACAAGGATTTGAGCTTTTTGTGCATTGTTTTTCAATAAAGGTTGGTTCTTTTTCCTTTTTAGTGTTTTTAGCAATAATATCTTGCATCTATATTAGAAATTGTGTTTTCACATATAAAGATTGTATTTTTTCTAATAATTGTTGTGTCCGAACCAGATTGTGTTGCATCTTGACTAATTCCATCGAAGTCTTACACTAAGAGATGGTCCCTTTTTAGCAAGAAATATTAGTACTAAGAGTTCTCTTTTTATCAAAAAAATATTCTTGGTGTAGTTATTGAAGCTAAGGGTGAACAGAAGGAAGCTCCGAAGGTGGTGGAGAGATGGGGGGAGCCTGATGCTTCAAGGTGTGTGCTTGCCACGTCACTTGTTGACCGTGAATTTGACCCGGTAAGTTGTCTCGATGAATTTTGTTATTGTAGTCTCTGTTGCACATATATCCCTTGATATTATATGTACAAAATCTTTACCAAATGAAACAGGAAATAATGAAGTTATTTAATTAATTGAAAAAGGTCGCACAATGGAAAAAAAAGGAAATACTGAAGTTCTCAAAAGTTAATTGGATGTTCCAGTAAAATATTTATTCAGCTGATCTGGATTTTCTTTTTTTTTTTTTCCACGGCATTGGATTTCTTCTTCTTTTTGATGAAGTGAAAGATTTCATTACTGGCATCAAGCAAAGCAAAAGATGCATAATAGTTACAGAATTTAGTACAACAAAAACAACAAACCCAGTGTATTCCCACATAGTGGGGTCTGGGGAGGGTAGAATGTACACAGTCCATATCACTACCTCCGAAGAAGTAGAGAGGCTATTTCCGATAGACCCCCGGCTCAAGACAGAAGTTAGTATATAGCAGAAAAAAGGGGGCAACTGTTAGCTCCATTACAAATCTTCAATCTAGAGTCAAGGAGCTAACAAAGTTCAAAAAAAGTTTCTGGGGAGTCTAGAGGGGACAGATAAGCACAACTATAGTGGCACATGTCCTGATGCCATACCACCTATCTTCTTTGGCAATTTCACAGCATTGAACTTCTGATGTTACTTCCTATTTAACCGGATTAATAGTTCATTAAGTCAAAACTCAACTCAGAAAGAAAAATGTGTAGAAAAGAGAAAAGTCATACAGTTCATACCTGGTTCCTGTATAATGTAGACTTTAGGAGTACAGCTCTCATGAACTGTGGATGTTACGTTGTGTTTTAAATTCCACTCAACATGTCACACTGAATCATTTTGCTAACGTAGTTCAAATTTAGCATGGATGTAGTAAAATTGATCAGTGTAAATGCAGTATAAGGTATTAGATATTCGTCTTCAAGTGCTTCTGATGTAGTCCTTTGGTGTTTACTTCTGCTATAAAAGTTCTTCATATATGAGACACTTGACATTGTTTTTTTGATTTGTTGTAGCTACTAGGTGTCGCGAGGAAAAACGGCAAGGTGAGGATGTATCTTTGATCAAAGTTAAGATGATATGAAGCTATGTATTTTTATCGAGTGTTGAGCCTTATCGTGCTCCCCTTACTGCATTTATACTGCAGATTGAGGTTCTTAGTCCTGTCAATGGAGATATTCATGCATCCATTTCGATTGAAAGTCAAAATCATACAGGATCGGAACATAATTCTGTTGTTGGTTTACATTTATTCAGAAGAGAGAGATTGGGCTCTTCATCAAGGTATTATCTTCGCCTGCTTTAGACAGTACGAGCAGGAAATGTCTAATTAATCACCTTAATTACCTCATGGAGTAAGCTACTAGTAGTAGTAGATATTGTTAGACTACTTTGGATTAAAAATGTTGCTCAATATCTTGGCCCTTCAGATATCTCGAGGGTTTAGGCTTGGTGTTTGTTGTTGTACAACTGTAATATTGTAGTCTCTGCTTGTGATATCTATCATAGTTTGTTGTTTATTATGTTTCTATCGCACTATTATGTTATTGTTCTTGTTTCTCTCTCATAGACTTTGCATTGTTTCCTTGTTAGTTGCTATATTTCTCCACTGTTTCCTTCTTCTTTCTACCTGGATTTGCTGCACTTGAGCCGAGGGTCTTTCGGGAACAACCTCTCTACCTCCATGAGGTAGTGGTAAGGTCCGCGTATACTCTACCCTCCCCAGACCTCACTTGCGGGATTTTATTTGGTATGTTGTTGATGTATTTTCTCCTATGGTTACTAGACTATCCTGATTTAATGTGGTATTTACTCGTGAATTGGCATATCCTGGCTTTTAGATGGGATGAGGTGTGGCAATGATGTCCATATATGCTAACGAGGGGCCACTTTTATGCTTGTCCTTTTTTTTTTTGTGTACATATGATGAAGAGGAAGAGTAGTATAATGCAACAGGTTATTCTTCCGTTAAACTAGCCAAATGTTATTGCTAGTTCTGGTGTTAATGTGGGACAGTTATGAGCTAAATGTGGATTTCTTTTTGTCCCCGTGATGCAGCCCAAAGCCCCAAACGTGCACCTAATAAGGGATAATAGTTGATCCCTTCTTATCTCATTTGGCTATCCATGAACTGAGCAACCTCTTCTGAATATCCCTACACAAATGTAGTTGATAAACTTCTGAACTGTTCCCGGAAGATTAGAGATATAGTTGATGGTTACCTGATTATCATTTCATAATCCATAATATCCAGAGTCAAAATTATTAATGGTGGTGTCCGGGCGCTCAAGCTGTGTTGGACACCACGGTTATCAAAAAAAAAAATTATTAATGGTGGTGGTCGGAACATTGTGTTTGAAAAGAGTTACTAACTACTGGGTTCGAGGGGTGCTTGCAATGTATTGACTTGCATGTGGCTTGAAAGATGAAGCTTGCATCGGACATGTGGCATGCATTTATGAGGAACTTTACCCAGATTAAATTAGGTGCTTTTCTGAAATTCTTTCTTGAACATTTGTGTATTTCTTATACATTTATAGGTCATACAACCTGCTTACATGCACAAACGAAGGACAAGCAAGCCTGAAATATGTTAAAATGTCCAAATCACTTGAAGATTCTGGTGGTGAAGGTGCTCAAACAACATGGAATGTTTGTGGTTCGGGCAGTATTTGGTTCTCTAAGGTAGATGCAGATGAAAACCATGCATTGTTTGGTGGGTGAGTAATCGTGCATCCAGGGTTTTGGGAGATAACATTGATCGTGGGAATAGTATGATCTCTAATGAATTTATCTTTGTTATATCAGGAAGGGCATTGAGGTTAATGTCTTTGACCTGAACCAGTGTGATAAAGAGTCTGTGAAACCTTTTTGGTCTGCGAAATCTGTGAGTTTCACCATCATCATCTTTAGCATTTTTGTGTGTAACAAAAAACTTGACTGGTCTTCGTTAAACTTCAAGAATTTGAAATGTTGCATTCTTACTCCAGCCAGGGAAAAACAGCCTCGGCATATTCACCCCAACTTGGTTTACATGTGCGACTTTCTTATGCAAAGATGACCACCGAAAATTTGTTGCAGGCACTAATAGTCACCAGGTATTTTTTTCTTAGCTAATTTGTTGGCTCTAATAAGCATGATCTTTTCTTTTGTATCAAGAGGGTAATTTGGTGCAATGGCTTCATAGTTCCTCTTGCTGAGAAGAGCTTCATTTAGTTTGCCTTATGACGGTCTTTTGCCTAACACATCTAGAAATTATATGTTTAAATATAATAAAGTCCAGGTCTAGTTAATACACTTACCTAATTGAAGTAGGAGTATTTGTTTACTTCACACTTGTTTATTTCATTTTTGTCTAAAGAAAACAACAGAACAGAAGAATCTCCTAAGGATATTCAACAATATAGAGATGTCCAAACTCCAATAAGCTTTGCTGGAGGTAATATGCTTACCAAATCTCTCTGGTTAGATATTCTTCTAACTCTCCATCTTAGGCAATTCCTTTTGATTGATAACCTTCTCTCCCTCCCTCCCTCCCTCCCTATAAGGAATTTGTGAGGCCAAGAGGAAAAATTGAGGGCCACTTTTTTCTTGTAGTGTTTTGGTGAGTGAGTGAATGGAGAGTGAGAGAGATGGGTCCTAGAATAACCCAATAAGGGTGTCAAATAGGTAAGCTGATTCAAATGTTGGATGTTCTTTTAACATTTGGCTCTCAAAAGTTAGTGACATTACAAAATTCCATATGATTGATGTCTTACGCCAGTCGATTTCAGTTCTGAAATGAATTTGGCCAGCTTACCTTTCCACTTGAGCCATTTTCTGTCCTTCCATTCGTCTCTTCCTACATGCTGTTGTTTTGCCCTCCAGTATCGGTCACCACTTGTGCTGCGTCATTACTTGACTCCAACCACCATCATCTATTTCATTATCAACTATCGAAACCCTGAAACATGGAGATCCGGTGGGCAGTCTCAGCAGGGGTGGAGATCCAATGGGAAGTCTCAGCGGGGGTGGAGATCCAGTCAATTGCCTTGTGTAATCTGCCAAAGTAAAACGGGCTTAGCTTTTCTTGAACTTCAGCCCACATCCACACCTCACAAACCCTGCTTTTCTTATCCCCTAGAAGTTTTGTGGTTGCAGAGATATATAGTGTCTCGTCTTCTTCAGATTCCACACATGCTTCTTTGTTCCTTTCACTGTTGAGAAACAGCAGAATGTCAGCAGTTAGTGCATCTTGAAGTTAATGGAAAGAAGCCTATAGTTTTTAATTGTAATTGATTTGTTTAAATAGCATAAATTGCTTTTGGCCTATTAAATAGACAAAAATTGATCCATATGTACCCGTTCTGTAGTTTCACCGTTGAAGTGTTAATGAATATATTAGGTTCCCTCAATGTATCATGGTATGGCTCATAAATGTCTTAAATTTGTTGCTGATTTACCTGTCAAAAGAAATTGTTGCTGATATACCCTACGCCTGTACTAACTTGGTAATTTGTAGGTGCGTCTTTATGACATTTCTGCTCAGAGAAGGCCTGTTGTTTCATTTGATTTTCGCGAGACCCCTATTAAAGCTGTGGCTGAGGATGTAGACGGACATACGATATACGTAGGAAATGGGTCTGGCGACCTTGCTTCTTTTGATATACGCACTGGTAAACGGCTGTCTCACTATAGTTATTGTTGTTTATGCTGTCATTACACTAATTTTCATGTCTCTACGACTCTGCCATATAAGTAAATACTCCCTCCATCCCATTTATGTGGCACCCTTTCCTTTTTAGTCCGTCCCAAATAGAATGTCACCTTACTATAATTAGAAACACTTTAATTTTAAAATTCCCTTTTATCCTTGATGAAATAACTTACAACCACACAAATATCCAAGGATTGTTTTAGACCACAAGTTTCAGAAGTGTTCCTTTTTTTCTTAAATACCGTGCCAAGTCAAATATTGCCACATAAAATAAAACGGAGGGAGTAATACTTATTATTTAGGATGAAGAGGACATTGATAAGGGCAAGATATCCTTCCAGTAGTCAGACTCCTAAAAATTATTGAGGATATTGCTATAATAAATTTCCTTGAGCGCGAGGGTCTATCGGAAACAGCTTCTCTACCTCTGAGGTAGAGATAAGGTCTGGGAATGATGTCGTTGTTGTTGTATTGCTATAATAAATTTATGACTGTGCATGTTCATCTCCACATTGTGACTATCAAGTCTAAGTGTGTTCTCTCATTTGATTCTGGCATGGAACTATATGATTTATGAAACTAAGACAACTCCATGTGCGTGGCGAACAAAATACATGAGTTTGTTCTTGTGTTTCCTCTAGGAATAAGGTATTGTGTTTAACTTGGACACTGTACTTTGCATGTATCTTGGCTAACTTATTACGAGCTCGTCACTTGTAAGAATATCTAATTTAGTTTATGATTTCAGTTTCACATAAGAAGTTGCACGCAGACAATGATATTGTTTAACAGTATTCGGTGTCGAATTGATGATTTTTCCTTCTGTTTAATAGCTTGAACTTCCTTTAGCTTACTTCTCCTGGACATGATTCTTGCTCTTGATGACAGTTAAACTCGTCAGGCTAGGACTACAATTTGCTCTCTCATGCAGCGACTCAGATGTCTAGATTCATTTAATTTCTTTATTATGGATCTCACTTTGAGTGCATCTTTTTGTTGTAGGGAAACTTTTGGGATCCTTCTTGGGGAAATGTTCTGGAAGTATACGATCCATAGTTAGGCATCCAGAGCTTCCAGTTATAGCCTCATGTGGTGAGTATTTGAAAGCGCAGTTAGTTTCTTTATATTGTGATGCACGGTGTCGGAGGTGCTTGTATATATAGCAGTTTTGATCTCGATATGTGTTTCTTTTTGAAATGGAAGCTACTGCCTGGGAACTCAGATATTTTTCCTAAGGTCATGTTGTCTCGAGACTTGCTGTATGAATATATAATCTCATAATAGAAAATCTGAAGCTCTTGAAATCTCTCTCGAAGTGTTTACGATCTGGAAATCCAGATCACACGTCTCTTTGCAGAAGTGAAGTCGTCTTTCTTCTAGTTTTGTTCCTCATAAGCTATTAACTTGAATAAATTACTTTTGACTAGGATTGGACAGCTATTTACGCATTTGGGATGTCAAATCACGACAACTTCTGTCTGCGGTATGTTATTCATCTGTACTGTAGCTTTTTAAGAACTGAGTGAACAATCCGACAGACAGCTACATCTCTGAGATACTGCTTCCTTACGAAATGAGCCGCTGTTGACTGCTCCTTTTGTTCCTTCATAATTTAGTGAATTGCAATATTTTCTAACCTAAACTCAAATATGAAGACGTCTCTTTCTGCTGGTTTACCTCTTAGGGCTGTCTTTGAGTTTAAAAAGTCAAGATACCATATAGAAGTATAGACTACAATTTCGGACCAATTCACATTAGACTAAATCAAAACCGAGCTTTTGTAAGGTTTGTAGATATTCTTTCGTAAGGATCCCAATGTAATCATAAGTTCATAACGCAACGTTTATTATTTCTTTTGGCGAAGATAATAGTTTGTCTAACACAATATGGTGTTTCCTAGACGTAGTCCTTCTGCTTAATGTGGTGATAATTATTAAGGTCAGATCTTATCATGCTTTGAGGGTTTAACACACATCTATTTCTTCCCTCTTGCATATTACTGTACAAAATAGTTAAGCTGGTACGCTTAACGACATTCAAGGTTTACAATTTTCTGCTTACCCATTATTAGCGTGATGTATTTAGGATGAAGAGTGTGGAGTAAAATACTTTAACAACAACAAACCCAGTGTATTCCCACCTGGTGGGGTCTGGGGGGGTAGGATGTACGCAGTCCATACCTCTACCTCTGAAGAAGTAGAAAGGCTGTTTCCGATAGACCCCCGGCTCAAGACACGCGGTACCACACAAACACATAGTAAAGCACAGCACAAGGTTACAAGATTACTTAACATAAATACGGCACCCATAAGTAATATAAAACAGAGGAAAACACACAGATTCATAATAAAACATGGGACACGGATTCCTAACAGGAATAAACCCCCACCAAGTAGTTCCCTACACTAGCGACTCAGACTGGCCCTAGTCCTCTGCCCTGATTCGCGTCCTCCAGACCTTCCTATCTAGGGTCATGTCCTCGG
>NC_061112.1:0-8254 GCF_002878395.1 Capsicum annuum
TCTAGCCACATTTATATATGCCTATCACAATCTTAACCTAATTTTATCCAAATTATTACAATTCTAGCCATATTTAATCCAATTTTAAAAATCCCAATTCATCTTCTTATCCTTTTAATCATAGTCATAGATCAAGATCGATCAAACGGCTGAGATCAGATACACCCTTTCTTTCTTTTTTAATCCAAAACCTAACCCTAATCTCCCTATTTCATCCAAAGCAGCCTCTTTATCCTGTCTCTCTATCTCCCTCCTCTTAAACCCTATGAAAAAATCAATGACAACACCAACAAGCCGCCGCCCTTTTCCTCTCGTCCTCCACCGGTGAACACCACCACTAATAAGCCGTTGCCCCTCTTCTCTCATCCTCTACCATGAATAGCGCCACCAGCCTTCTCCCCTCCATGCCGTCGTTGCCATCACCGAAGAGAAACCAACTAGCACACCGATGCCGCTTTAACTCCACCATCGCAACCAACCTCCCATCGCCGATCTAAGCTACCACTCCAGCGCTACCCTCAAATTTGCCGCCTCCACCAGCCACATTTTGACCCCTTTTCTCTACCTCTCTCCCATACCACTTCAAATCTGTAACGCCCTTCGCATCCAATGCTACCACCAACAAAAATAGTACCCCCCGAGATTTGACTATTATACGGTTTATTTCCTTAATGGCATGTTTGTTGTCGATTTGATTTGCATGTTCTTTTTGTCACTTGAATTGCCTAAGGTTTATGATATTTGACTGTCAGTGTGAGTTAATTCATCTAGCTACTTGTTTATCTTTGGACTATTAGGTGCAAAAACCCTCAATTTTGACACTCAATGTCATTGCTGACTGCTGCTTGTTATTGAAAGGTGCTATACATGGATTATATTTGAATCAGTATTTCTGGTAAAATATTGATTGTGTTTGTTCCTAATTGACAATAAATTCGGGGCTTTTAGCAGAATTAACAAATGGTTTTTAATTAATTTGAGTATACATGGTAAATGATACGTGTTTCTGTTATTATTTTTCCTCTTTCAAATTAGTATCTTTTCTTACCCACCTATTTATAAAAAACATGAAATAATTGATTGAGCAAGCCTTCTTTTAAGGAAATTATGGGTGATTGATTTCTCCTCTTTCTTAGTTTACCCCCGACTGATTTTACATAATATCACTTCAATAATTAAAGGGGTGGAATATTTCTTTTTCTTTTTTATCTCAGCTGACTGATTTCTTTGTCACTTTATCAACTCATCCCTTCATTCACAAAAGGGGACAGTGAAAAGTTCTCAAGTCTCATCATTACAATTACTACTACTACTCTTAAGAAAAATCATTGGCTACTTGTTATAAAGACAATTAAATATTTTTAAGTGCTTTTTGTTTTTCTTTATAGGCTGCTGTTAACATCTTGCATATCTCGCTATTACGTATTCTTGGCTTTTGGCTTCTATTATTATTTATCTCTCTTACTGCTAATCACTGGTAAGTTCACGAATCGATTAAATTTTCTTTTCTTTGTGTGTTGACTGCATCATGCCGTGAAAACCTATACAAAACATGTCCATACGAAATTTGATGTTCATCATATATTCTTGCTTTACCTGCCATTACATCTTATTTCGCAAGTTTAAGTAAGCAACTACGGGTTTCGAAGAGTCACCAGATTAGTTATATAATTAGATTGTATTAGCTCGAGTGTACTTTCTTATTATCTGATTTGTAATATTATGTAAAGACATTATTATCAATGTAATAGTATAATTTCTTGGGGATTGCTTTGGGGGCGTGGATTATGTGCTCTGTGAATGGTACAGGTAGCCACAACCTAGGATTACATGCAAGACGTGTTATTTGAATCATCTAGGTACAAAATTAGGGTCTATTAATATGAATCTTGCTACGGTTTATTAATTACTCTTATCTATCTAAAATTGACGTATCATATTAATTGATATTAAGCTTATTAATTTGACATTAGGCATGTTGACGTATTTCTGCATGTTAAGCATACTGATTTGACCCTAAGCATGCTAATACCTTTTTAACATATCCACATTAAATTAAGGCATGATAATATTTTCAATACGTTAGCTTATTACATTAATTTTTGCATGTTAAGCACAACTTATTTAGTATATCTTTACATGTTTAGGCATGTCGACATAGTTTTAGGCATATTAAAATAATTTGAGCATGTTAACATCAAAGTTTCAGCATGTCTAACATCTAGTTTAGCAATTTTAGATTAATTTCCAGCATGTTTAAATGGTTTTTCTGCACATCCAAATGAATTTCAGCACTTAGACTGAATTCTAGCATGTTTAAAATGCTAGTTCCCTACATTTATAGCATGTTAAAATATTAGATTTTAGGCATTCTTGGCATGTTTTCAGCATATCAACATGAAAATACTGCGCCTTAACGTTATTCTCAGCATATTTAATTAATTTTTTCAGCATGTTTAAGTAACTTTTCAACATGTTTAAGTAACTTTCCAGCATGATTAAGTAACTTTCAGCTTGATTAATTAATTTTTCAGCATGTTTAATTAAATTTTTCAGCATGTTTAATTAATTTTTTCAGCATGTTTAATTAATTTTTCAGCATATTTAGTTGACTTACAGCATGCTAAAATACTAGTAATTCTCTATATTTTCTACATGTTAATTTGTTCTCCGCATTTAAGTGTATCCCTAACATGTTAACGCATCCTTTAATATTTTACTAGTTTCTTGTATTCTCATTATAGTTTATAACACTTAATTCACAAGCACATTTTCTTGACACATTTACCACACTTTTGACACCTCTCATGAACACACATAAGGTTATTGCATACACTAATTACAATATTTTATCACGATTCGTTGATCATTTAGACACCATGCCTATAGGTTAATGACGTAACAAATAATCATTTGTCTTCACATGCTATCACGTTAATTAACATTAATTAACCAAGAGGCTAACTTGGGACAATTATGTGCTACTTGCGGTCCAACGTGTTACGCGCTTCGAGTCCTAGGCAACATAGTTTTATTTTTATCTAGAACACAAACCCAAAAATACTAAAGTCCAATGCCTCTTGGATGATAGGTGGGACGTTAAGTATTACTAAAAATGTTAGTTTTATCTTTTTCATAGAACGCCCTTAAACTTGATATCCAGCCTAGGTGGGGTGGGACAGGTAGTCATTCGGAAATGATGATCCCAACAAAATATTAACAGCGAGGCTAATGACATTATTACTTGTCTAAGAGTTCGGCCCTTAGGTCGGATGATGATTAACAAGTTGGGTTTCTGATCCGAATAAAACCAAAACATCTCTTTGTTTGACTTGGATGATTTTTTTACTTTACATGTTTATTTGGGATAGTCAGTTTATTACATAAGCAATCCCCATTATTTTTATTTTGTCACTTCTTTCTCCTCGCTTGTTTTATTTACATATTTTTATTAACTTTATCACTTAGATGATTAATAGCTAAAATAATTAAACTAAATATTTGTTAATTACTTTACCACGTAGCCAAACATTAAATTAAATATAAAAATAAGAGACTTTATTTGATCACATAGAATCCCCACGTAAAGTATGAATTCGGTCGGGAACCACCTTTGTAGACCTCAAAAGGTGCCTAACACCTTCCTTTTGAGGTCATTTGAACCCTTACCCGAACTCTGGTGAACTAAGACAAAATAATAAAATAGGTTCGTAGTTAGCCTAGACCGGTGCCCAAATGCACCCTTAATTCGGTAGGTGGCAACTCTTCACACACTCACCTTCAAACAATCCCAAAAAGAGTTTGTCAAGTCGAATTTTGCCTTCTGCGAGGAAAATGGGGCACGACAGAATGGCGACTCTGCTGGGGATTTTAGGTTCTAACCATTACGAATTTGTTCTTTACGTGGGATTCTTTTTATTTATATAAAGGTTTTTTGATGTTTATTTATTGCTTTTATCATTGCAATTTATTTTCTACATGTTAACCTTTTCCCTGTCCCTTTACATATTTTTATATATGTCCCTTCATATTTATATTCTTTCCTTATTATGTTCGACTATATGTTGTGGAATACATTATCATATTTTTGCTATGTTCTATGTGTTACCGCTTTATATAATTGACATTCCATTCATACTTTCCTCCACTTGGAAACTCTTTTTATTTTCTTTTTACGAATAGTTGCGTGGTAGGACAGACGTTCATTCCTAAAATAGCCTTCGAGAAATGCCTTGTGGATCAGTCGATCAGTGGTGCGTTGATAGCCACAAGCTTTCCCACTCTTGAGTTGTCCACTCAAGGGAATTATGTCATAAACCTACTCTTGTCCTTTAGGCCTTGGCTATATATTTCTTTTGCGAAGGAATATGCGTCCCATTCAACGTAGGATGCATTGACATCCTTGACGCGTTGAATGCTAGTCTTGTTTAAGGTCCAAAGAGGTTTACGACCTCAAAAGGAGTCATAATTATTTGCTATGTGTTGCATTTCTATGAATGTATTATCTATCTTGTTGTTTCGCTGTTGTCCTAGTCATTCCTCGCTCTTAGTGTCCCTCACTTCAGAGCTCTTTGCTCTTAACATTCTTGTTATGTTAGGTCCCTGCAATACATTCTTAGGACCTATTCACAACTTCCCTTCAATCTATCTTCCTAACTCATCCGTTAGCATGTTAATTCTTCCTAGGTCTCAACTCTTGCTTTGATAAAAGGTTTCAGTCTCATTCGCAATCTCTTAGTACAATGTATCATTTAGGAAATCCTCTTCCTATTTCTTCTAACATTTACATGCTATTATCCTACCACAATTCTTGGACATCAACATATTCATGACATACTCTAGCTCTCATAACCTCTAAGTTACATAGAGCTCTCATAATGTCTATTCACTCCAAATGATTATAACTCACTAAACTCCCGTGTGTACTCTTTGTTTCTAATCATAAATTCTTTCTTCTAAGGTTGACTAAAGTTGAACATCAAAAATAGAAAGTCAAGCAATGTTTATCGACCTTGTCAATAGCGACGATAAGCATGAGAATTTGGGATTACGTCAAAACAAAGTTATGTCGAACGTCAGAAGGATAGAAGGGACAATAGAGAGAATCAGGGGGATAATGGCTAATTTTTGAGGTTCAGTTGAAATACCACCAGATTTTCCAGAGCCACTATCCGAAACTGACTTCATTACTCCCACCTACACCGTGTCATCTCCTATATTGAAAACCTCACCCATGCCTGATTTTAGGGCACAAGGATCTTCAATTCGGTATTCAGTTGCACTGTAGAAAGAGCTCAATGGGTTGAAAACTATGGGCAAGGAGAAGGAAATGGAAGGAAAAATCCCTAACCTTAAGGCAGGGTCATCTTAACAGCCTGAGATGAATAAGTCGCCCAAGGCTAAGGACGAAGACAAGGATAAAATTGAGGACTTGAACTTTCCACTGTATGATAGGTTTGAAAACCCTCACTCCTATTTGAAGGATTACCTTGACAAGCTATCGGCTATAAGGCGAAGTGATAGCCTAAAATCGAAACTCTTTGTTAGTTCACTTAAGGGTCCAACATTGATGTGGTATAGCAAAAATGATACTAGAAAATGGGTTTCTTGGGACCATTTGGCAAATAGCTTTGTTAGGCGGTTCGACAATAAGCTAAAAAGGAAGCTCGCAGCTGAGGCAAATTTGGTTAAGCCGCAATCCAAGAATAAGGGAAAACGATCATCAACAAAATATTCAAACCTCCAAAGCCTGAAGAAAGCATACCCCAACCTCAACTGATATGGTACCCAGCTCCAGAAATCATCCCAATCTCTAATCATGTGCAAGCCTGTTATCTCTATTCCTTCACAAAACCTCTTTCATAGACTACTTGGTACCTACTTCCATTTGTTGCTCCAACATCAAACTACACTTCAGTTTCTTACCCAAGTTCACCCACAAATCAACAACCCAACCAGTCCTTTAAACCTCAACATAAGCTTCAGAAAGATCCACCCAAACAGTACACTCTTCTGGGTGAACCCATAGAACATTTATATGAACGACTCAAAGATGCGGGCTACATTACACCTATTGCTGCCGTGCCTTGTGATACCAAGTCTAAGAGGTATTGCCCCAACCTAACATGTGCTTACCATTTTGGGATGAAAGGAGATTCTACTATGACGTGCTTTGCCTTGAAGAACAAGATCCAAAAGTTGATTGACACCAAAGTGATAAATATAATGGGGTCAAATTCTGATGCTGCTTGATTTTTGAAGCTTGACTGGCGCTTGCTGACATTGATGAAGAAGATATCATGTTGATTCTCTACTCCTGATTCCTAAATATCTAAAATTCCTTTATGTTTTACATTCTGCAGTTTCCTTTTTGTGTCTTCCTTGCTTATGTAATTCGAACTACGATCGACCTGATTCCCTTGTGGATACGTAGGCGCTCATTTAATGAGTTTGGTCGCACCATACTAAAACTTTCTTTTTTTTGTCTTTATCATTGTTTCTGTATGGAGTGGGATGAATCAACAATATGATGTGAATCAATAAATCTGATGTTCAACAAAAGTCGACCTTATTTATTTCCCTAGCTTTCTATCCTCTTTACAGTCGCAATTGAAAATTTGATATCATGTTCTATCATTATCCTAGTTCGTGCGTGAGGAGCTCAAATCTTTACGCTTAGAATGCTTATTAAGGCCATTTCTTCATCCTAGAATGCCTTTTGTTTTATATCTATTATGTTTTGAACTTATGTGTTATGTGATAATTTTTGCTTGACTTATTTATTTTATTTAAAGGTTGTCAAGCATTTAAACATCGAACTCAAATTAAAATTTGCAATATGACAAATAAGCTCAACATCCAAAAAGTTTTTAGTCCTCCTTCTCATTGCCCGAGACAAAACACCGCGCCTCCTTATCCTTGCCTTACCCTCATGAACTACGTTCGACCTGACTTCCATTTGGATATGTAGGCAGCCCACTTTGGGTCCGGTCTTAATCTAATAAACCAGTTTCTTTCCTCTCTTTCAGTTACACTTCCAAAGAGTCGGGCTAATAAGCTCAACTCTTGAGCGAATTCAAGGCAAATTACAATTGAGGCTATGACATTAAAATGTAGGACAACCATTTCTCTTGGACTAACGCTTTCTTTGAGTAGTACAGGAATATAAGGCTTCACCCATTGTAGAACATTTTATTTTACAAATTAAAATTTTACTCTCTCTCTCTATGTCATATTTTACCTTACTAATTTGACTTTTTTTTAAATTTTCATTATTTATTTTTTGTCCCATACCCCAAAGATTGATTCATGCATTTTCTTGCCCATTACACCAATTGAAAAAGGGCTCAGTCTCCTTCTCTTAAGGCTCAGTCATCAAGATAAAGAAATGGGTGATAACAACGAAACTAGAAATAAGCATGCTGATATGATCGTACAAATGGAACAAAGAATTCTTCAACTACAAGGGGAATTGTCACAAGCCCATAACTTGTCTAATTTACCCCTTACTTTGAATGCTCCTCTCAAACCACAAGTTGAGGGTAACACTTTTGTCAAATCTAATGCCACATTCACAAGCCATCCCTTACCATCACTTCCTATTTCATAACCCCCAAATAATTCAAGCCACATATACACGCTGCGTAAACATAACTTACATCCACATTCTTGTCCACCGTAATGTCATGCATATCTAGCTCCACTAAATTATCAAACAACATCATATGCCCATAATACACTGCCAATGTTTACCACAAATATTCCTCATCCAAACAGCCATACTTTAGATCTAAGTTATGTCAAAACAACCCCATTTACCCACCATTAATATAAATCATAACCTCCAGCAAACGCCGCCCTTATGCAATTCGTGGTTGAAAGATTGGAAAAACTTAAAGGCAATAAAGGGTTGAACGAGCTAAGTTATGAGGATTTGTGCATATAACCTGATGTTGAACTGGAGGAGGGGTACAAACCTCCTAGATTTGAATTGTACAATGACACTAGAGATCCAAAAGTCCATTTCAAATTATATTGTGACAAGTTGGCAGGAGTTGGTAAAAATGAACAGATTCTTATGAAGTTATTCATTAGGAGCCTCACTGGAGATGCCTTATCATGGTATATCACACAAGTTGCAACAAAATGGTCAAAATGGATCGACATGGCCTCTGATTTCATAGAAAGATTTGGGTTCAATGTTAAGAATACGCCTGATTGGTTCTATATTCAGAAGTTAAAGAAGAAACCTACA
>NC_061112.1:11254-41412 GCF_002878395.1 Capsicum annuum
GATGTTAACATGCTCAAATTATTTTAATATGCCTAAAACTATGTCGATATGCCTAAACATGTAAAGATATACTAAATAAGTTGTGCTTAACATGCGAAAATTAATGTAATAAGCTAACGTATCGAAAATATTATCATGCCTTAATTTAATGTGGATATGTTAAAAAGGTATTAGCATGCTTAGGGTCAAATCAGTATGCTTAACATGCAGAAATACATCAACATGCCTAATGTCAAATTAATAAGCTTAATATCAATTAATATGATACGTCAATTTTAGATAGATAAGAGTAATTAATAAACCGTAGCAAGATTTATATTAATAGACCCTAATTTTGTGCCTAGATGATTCAAATAACACGTCTTGCATGTAATCCTAGGTTATGGCTACCTGTACCATTCACAGAGCACATAATCCACGCCCCCCAAAGCAGTCCCCAAAAAATTATATTATTACATTGATAATAATGTCTTTACATAATACTACAAATCAAATAATAAGAAAGTACACTCGACCTAATACAATCTAATTATATAACTAATCTGGTGACTCTTCGAAACCCGTAGTTGCCTACTTAAACTTGCGAAATAAGATGTAATGGCAAGTAAAGCAAGAATATATGATGAACATCAAATTTCGTATGGACATGTTTTGTATAGGTTTTCACGGCATGATGCAGTCAACACACAAAGAAAAGAAAATTGCATCGATTCGTGAACTTACCAGTGATTAGCAGTAAGAGAGATAAATAATAATAGAAGCCAAAGCCAAGAATACGTAATAGCGAGATATGCAAGATGTTAACAGCAGCCTATAAAGAAAAATAAAAAGCACTTAAAAATATTTAATTGCCTTTATAACAAGTAGCCAATGATTTTTCTTAAGAGTAGTAGTAGTAATTATAATGATGAGACTTGAGAACTTTTCACTGTCCCCTTTTGTGAATGAAGGGATGAGTTTATAAAGTGACAAAGAAATCAATCAGCTGAGATAAAACAGGAAAAGAAATATTCCACCCCTTTAATTACTGAAGTGATATTATGTAAAATCAGTCGGGGGTAAAACTAAGAAAGAGGAGAAATCAATCACCCATAATTTCCTTAAAAGAAGGCTTGCTCAATCAATTATTTCATATTTTTTATAAATAGGTGGGTAATAAAAGATACTAATTTGAAAGAGGAAAAATAATAACAGAAACACGTATCATTTACCATGTATACTCAAATTAATTAAAAACCATTTGTTAATTCTGCTAAAAGCCCCGAATTTATTGTCAATTAGAACAAACACAATCAATATTTTACCAGAAACACTGATTCAAATATAATCCATGTATAGCACCTTTCAATAACAAGCAACAGCCAGCAATGACATTGAGTGTCAAAATTGAGGGTTTTTGCACCTAATAGTCCAAAGATAAACAAGTAGCTAGATGAATTAACTCACACTGACAGTCAAATATCATAAACCTTAGGCAATTCAAGTGATGAAAAGAACATGCAAATCAAATCGACAACAAACATGCCATTAAGGAAACAAACCATATAATAGTCAAATCTCGGGGTGTACTATTTTTGTTGGTGGTGGCATCGGATGCGAAGGGGGTTACAGATTTGAAGTGGTATGGGAGAGAGGTAGAGAAAGTGGGTCGAAATACGGCTGGTGGAGGCGACAAATTTGAGGGTAGCGCTGGAGTGGTAGCTTAGATCGACGATGGGAGGCTGGTCGCGATGGTGGAGTTAAAGCGGCATTGGTGTGCTGGTTAGTTTCTCTCCGGTGATGGCAACGACGGCATGGAGGGAAGAAGGATGGTGGCGCTATTCATGGTAGAGGATGAGAGAAGAGGAGCAACAGCTTATTAGTGGTGGTGTTCACCGGTGGAGGAAGAGGGGAAAAGGGCGGCGGCTTGTTGGTGTTGTCGTTGATTTTTTCATAGGGTTTAAGAGGAGGGAGATAGAGAGAGAGGATAAAGAGGCTGCTTTGGATGAAATAGGGAGATTAGGGTTAGGTTTTGGATTAAAAAGGAAAGAAAGAGTGTATCTGATCTCAGTCGTTGGATCGATCTTGATCTATGACTGTGATTAAAAGGATAAGAATATGATTTGGGATTTTTAAAATTGGATTAAATATGGCTAGAATTGTAATAATTTGTATAAAATTAGGTTAAGATTGTGATAGGCATATATAAATGTGGCTAGAATTGTCGTTAATCGAATAGAAAAAGGCTAGCATTTAAATGAATTAGGAAATTGAATTGAATTAGGCTACTATTTAACAAATGTAATAATAACGAAAAAGATAATAGGTTGTCGAGGTTATGTAAAAATTGTCATATAAGATTATAGTTAATAATAATAATAATAGGCAATGTATTTGTAAATTGTAAGTGTGCATATTTAATAAATATTAATAAAATTATGTAAAATATTGTATCTAAATTAATAAATTATAAAAATGTCATCAAAAATTGATAACATAATTTGTAGCTTTTAAAACATGAATGTGACACATCAAAAATCTGTTTGATGCAAGAAAAAATGTGCAAAAAATACTAACATTTAGAAATTAATAATTTTGCTAAAATAGCAGCCTAAATATAGTGTCGAGAGGTCAAAATTGGGTGTCAACAGTATGTACGTTCGTGAGATAGTTCATCTTTATGGGTACCAACATCTATTATCTCAAATAGAGGTTCAGTGTTTACATCTCACTTTCAAAAGGGATTTCAGGAGGAGTTGGGTACTCAAGTTGATTTTAGTACAACTTTTCACCCATAGACAACCGGTTAGTTGGATTAAACTATTTAAGTTTTGGAGGATTTGCTCTGCAATTGTGTTATGGACTTTGGGGATCAGTAGGAGTAGCATCTAGTTTTGATAGAGTTTGCGTATAATAATAACTACTAGTCTAGCATTGAGATGGTACCCTTCGAGGCCTTATATAGTAGGTGTTGCCGCTATCCATTGGTTGGTTTGAGGTTTCATAGATTATACCTTAAGGTACGAATTTGCTTGTAATACCCCGTACTTCTACCTAACTTAAAATCATCCCAAAGATGTTAAAGACTTGCTTTAAAAGATGAATACACTTTTATACATGTGGTATTTTAAATATTTTCACTTTTATCATGTTTAAAATTCAATAAGCTTTCCATCGATAATAAATTTGCCCAAATCCGACACCCGGGCGAAGAGTTAGAGCCTCTTTAGTGAGACAGTGTATCACTTGAGCCATCAGCGCATCGCGGAGCCAGCTTAAATAGCAATTGTCAATTTCCAGTGTTGCTCCACAATAGTGGCACATCACGCCAAACTTCCAGGTCACAAACAAAGTGGCAACGTGATAGCTCAACATTGCACCACCATGCAATTTCCCATTTGTCACTTTCTAGAGACACGACGTGATAGCGCCGCATCGCGCCATGGGTCCAAATCAGAAAATTTTCACAAAATTTAAATACGCATTTAAGGGTTAAAAGGGTTAATTTTTCACCCCTGTATAAACCCAATAACAAGTGATTCGGCCATATTTCACCCAAAATATATTGTTTCTCTCAAGTTTCTCTTAAGAACAAGCTAGGGTTTTCAATTGGGATTTTAAATCCAAGACTCAAGTTCAAGAATCTCTCCGTCAAATCTTCGTAGAATCAAGAACTAAGGTATGCACAGTGTTGATTCATGAACTCTTTTCGTCCATGAAGCTCAAGAACCCTATTTTAAATTATATGTCATGATATTTTTGTTTTGAATTGATTATGTTCATGTTGTTATTGTTGTATGACTGCCAAGATTGTATCCTTATAATGTTTTCATGAAATTATGTTAGTATATGGTTTAAATTCATGCAATTGAGTTAAATTGTGGAACCATGTTGTATTAAATTGGTGATCATACCTATGCCCTAAGTGTGCATGCAAGGTGTTTAATAATATGCCCCAATGAATAAATGATGATCAAGTACTTAGTTTCCATGTGTCAAGATCATGCCATGCCTCTTAAGTTTTGCTATACCTATTTGATTAAGATGATTCCCAAGCTAAAACTATGCATTGTAATTTCTTGATGGGATGTTCATAAGATTAGAAGCAGGAAATTATGCCATGTTTATACGCATTACTATCCATGTACAACATTATGATGATCATGTGCTTCATGAAATTCCCAACTATGAAATTATGAATTATTGATATTGGTCATGTGATCAAAAGTGTCAAGCCTTGTCAGTTTCATTCTATCGAGTCCTGGGGGTACTTGTACCCGATAATTTAGCTGCGTGTCTAGAGTCATGTCATATTTTCACGATACTCTCAGTCAAGCCATGATCACTAGAATTCCGTCAATCATGTAGCTTGGGAAAACTCGGTAAACTCAGTATCAGTCCAGTTCCATTCAGTAATCTCAGTCATCTCAAAAATCTCAGTGATCTCAGTCAGTCATTATGTCTCAGTAGAATTCCATCAGTCAACGAAACTCAGTGAACTCAGTTTAGCTCCGCTAAATAATACCATTAGTATCAGTTCAGTCCAGTTAATCAGTTCAGTGTCTATTTGGTTAGGATAGGGTTCAGCACCGAGTGATCCCAAGGATGGAGACTCACCTGTTATTTAGTGGAGGGTGTGATCCTTAGAAGCAATCCTTGCATTCCAAAACTACGTAGCAAGCGTAGGTTGAGATATACCCCTATGCGTAGGGCTACTAATACATCTTGTTTGGGGTTATTACTACAGGAGAGTTGACGGAAGATCTTCCTATCAGAGAGGGTTACCTCACAGCTTATCTTTACCCGTGGCACGGTATTGACACCCTTCCAGCTGGGGTTATAGGTTGGAACCCACTAGTTCAATTTCGAGGCATGTCGGTTAGATGATTACCTCCGACCATCTCAGTTTCAGTCTCAGTCTCAGTCTCAGTAATAGAACTCAGATAGCTCTACAGATTTAAGGACTATCAGATACAGTCAATCAGTATAGTACAGCACTCAGCTAGTTCTATTAGAACTTAGACTGTCAGATACAGTCTCCCACTATCAGTATACTAGTTATAAGAAATTCATGTTATCAGTATTCAGCTTCAGGACTGTCAGATACAGTTAACCAAACCAGTTCTTCATAATTAAAACTATCGAAAATAGTTATTCATGTATCCGTAATGTAGTATTAGTTCCTCTGTATTCAGTATCTCAGCATTAGTAAACTTAGATGTCTGTAAATCCATGTTATTAGTAGACTCAGTAGTCAAAACTTAGTATTCAGTTCTATCAATATCTCAGTTATAGTTACATACTCATGCATGTATTCTCATGTTCATATCATTCAGTCAGTTAGTGTTGTCCATGCATATGAACCCTTTTGCATTCAGCCTACCTCACTTGCATACTAGTACATTCAAAGAACTGACGTATTTTCACTGTGGTGTCTTATACCATAGGTTCAAAGACACGAGCTCCAGAGCATCAGTAGATTCCAAATATCAGCAGTCCGTCAGCAGTGAGTCCCATCCTTCGAGGATGATATGATTTGTTATTTCATTATTTTAGTACTTAGTTACTTCAGTAGTCGGAGTTAGTTGGGGACATGTTCCATCAAATTCACCATTTTCAGATAGTTTAGAGGCTTTCAAACTACAACATATTTTAGACAGTTTATCTCAGTTTTGGGTATTGTCATACCCCATTACAGATATTATATTATATTCAGTATTAGTTCAGTTTTGAACCTTATGGCCTTACATCTTATATTCCGTATATTTACAATATATTATTCAGTGCTCAGTTACAGATATTATTCATGAGTTAGCGTGTGGTCCTTTAGGGTCATGAGCACTATGTAGCATTTCGAATACCAGATTCGGGGCATTACATTGCTTCGCGAGTCTCTAAATGGAGTTTGAGTCATTCAGGATAGTCTTCGAGCGACTCAAAGTAGGCATAAGTGCTATGTAGATCATAGACTTCGTGTCTAGAGATTTAGTGTTGGTGATTAAGTTTTCCTTCATGTTTTACCCATGAAGGGAGTGGTGAGGTTTGGGAAGAGGGGAACGCTTAGCCCCAAGAATACTGGACCATTTGAGGTTCTTCTAATTATTGGGGATGTAGCTTATGAGTTAGCATTGCCCCCAGATTTATCAGTTATTCAACTAGTTTTTCATATTTTGGATGAGTCTAGTTTCATTCATTAGAACACAGTGCAGTTATATGAGAGGTTATCCACGGCTGAGAAGCCAGTCTCCATTTTAGCAGGGATATTAGACGATTGCATTCTAGAGATATTTTGGTGGTTAAGCTCTAGTGGAGAACCCATCTTATAGATGATGCTACTTGGGAGGTTGAGTCCAACATGCGTAGAAGCTATCCCCAGCTTTTCGCTAATTCAGGTATTTCCCTTGCCTTTAGTTCGAGGATTAACTATATTCTTAGCGGTGGATACTGTAAGGGTTGATTTTGTGATTTTTTATTTCTATGTATTTTGACTATTTTACCCCTCCCCTTGGTTGCTACATGATTTTTTTGGGGTGTGGGTATAATTGACACGATTTTCAATGCATTACAATGTGATTTGTGCGCATTTGTAATTTTTGGAGGTTAAAAGGATTTATAGTTGACTTTGGTCAACATTTGTTGTTCTATGTCTCGGATAGCAAAACAAACAATGCAAGGAGATTTGAAATATTGATTATGGCTTAGTAGCGTGGTTAGTTCAATTTTATGGCTCTTATATCTGATTTTGATCCTCGGTTTGAAAAATTATGAAATTAGGTCTAGGGGATCAACTTTTCACTTTTTGAAAATAACCTCTTTTCAAAAATTTGACGTTGCCATTGAGTCTGGAATGTCGAATTTGATAGGGTGTCATAGTTTGTTTGCATTCTCAAAATTTTGGATGAATCTCGAGGGGTCAGTGGAGACTTAAAATTTTTAAAGTCCTTAGCTGGTGCATTCACTTAAGCGCCACTTGTGTCGCTTAAGCAAATACTGCAAATACGGCCAGCCAATCATTTAAGTGACCATGCTTCCAGCTGGTGGGTCATTGTCACAACCCGACCTAGGGCCTAGTCACGAAGGGTATCTCAAGTCCACTGAGGATCAAAAACCACCCCCATAGCCTATCCAATCCAAACATATTCCAAATACTAACAAAGCAAAAGACAACTAGAGAATAAAGATGAAGCGGTTAATGTAACTCGAAAATAATCTGTAAGAGTCAACAATACCACCCAACCCACACATGTGTCCACAAGAGCCTCTAAACCAATTTGAATATCAAACTAGGTCGAGACATGACCCCGACCATGGCCAAAAAGGAATTCAAAATATGTAAAGAAACTAATGGGATTTTGATACTCATAAGGAAAGGAATAAAATATATGGCCTTCCAGAAGATGAAAGCTCACAACCAACCGATAGACCAAAATCCACCTAACGCTGCATAGGGGTAAAAGAGGTTTCCTCGGACCCTACATTATGAAATAATGTAGCATCCTAGGACGTTAGTGGGGAGAGTCCTAGCATGTAACTCCAGATAAAGATAAAATAATGCCTATTCAAAATCAAGTCCAAACTCAATGAACATATTCACATATATG
The DNA here is from genome assembly GCF_002878395.1 of Capsicum annuum. NCBI lineage: Eukaryota > Viridiplantae > Streptophyta > Magnoliopsida > Solanales > Solanaceae > Capsicum > Capsicum annuum. The sequence continues at coordinate 18,835 of NC_061112.1, forward strand.
CAAATATACATATATGTAAAATGCTGGGATAGGTAATAAGGTTTAGCATTAGATTTAAAATCATTTACCTAGAATGTGTATCTCTAACCGTCCTAAAAGAACCCATGGTCTATATGGGTCCTGCTACCCCCACTGAAAGGGCCCCAATATGTGTTAATTGCACAAACCAGAGAAGTCCAAGGAAAGGCAAGGGAATCTATGATCCCACGCCAATCCAGGGTGTGTATGTATATATTAAGTGTGAGCTATGAACACGGTCATAAAGACCCCCATGCCGGCAAACGTGGTTTCCAGTATCAGTCCCCCTGGGACCTCTACCTTCCACGGTGAGCTACATAATCCCCATTAATCCCACTTAAAACACTGGCACATAACTCATCCATTATCTAACAACCATTCATTAAGGCATTCACTGTTGGTATCGTCACACCAATATTCTTGCAATCTTATAAAATCGTGCCCTTCAAATTATCCACCAACTTGGGGGAATCCACAACCCCCAAGATCCAATTTTAAACAAATTCATGGCCACTAAAGCCTTTCAAAACCAGCTATATTCCATTAACCTTTTATGAAATGCAATAGCTTCAAAAGTGGTTAAATTATACATATAGCCATATGCCAAATCCAATTTTATAAGGTGGGTTAAGGTTATTACCAATTCCAATACCAAAATTCATAAATTTGGGGGTATCCAATACCCTCATTCCATTATCCATACCCATGCACCCCATGAGTTCCAAAATCCATCGATAAAGCATAAATAAATGCATGTAAACCATGGGAATACCATTTAAACAATAAACATCCAAAACCCTCAACCAAAATTCCAAAACCAAACATTTAAAACCACATGACTATCAAACGATTTCATGACATAATGAAATACAAGTTTAAGGGAGAGATACATCACTGAAGATACCAAGAATGTGGAGAAGAAACCACACTTTGAGCTCTAGATAACCAATCCCTAGAAGCCCTAACCTTGTTTTTAATTGGGGAATTTGAGAGAGATGAGTTATTTATGATTGTGTTAATTGGGTGGAAATGAGGATAAAGAAAGGTTTTAAGTCATGGGAATAGTGTAAAGGAAGGGAAAATTCCGAATTACCCTTAATGAAAAACGTGCAGAAAAATAACTCCTAGTTGCTACAGGTCGGGTAATAAATCATGGTCACTAGTCATGAGTCGCCACCACGACTTGTAGTCTAGGCAGCAATTGGGGTATACACATTGATGACACAATGAGTCGTACCCTATGACTTGTACTCTGGCATCATGACTCGTGACGCTAAATCGTAGTCTAGGCAGACTCTTGGGCACCCTTCACTAGTCTGGTCACGAGTCACCTCTAACGACTCGTGACCATTCCTTATGACTCATAAGGTCCCAATCGTCATCAAGACAAAATCATTAGACAAGTTTAATAGCTGGACTACGAGTGGTAACCTACAACTCATAACAAGAGACTACAACTTTTCACTTGTGTCATAGGTTAGGTAGTGAGCTCAATCACAGGGAAAATTTTAGAGTACAAAAGCTGGGGTAATAGATTACCCCCTCCTCCCACTCCCACCCCCACCCCAGGATCATTTGTCCCCGAATGAGAAGTCAAGGCACCCATTATCATGATATAAGAAGAAATACAACCACTAAACCATTGACAAATATTTAAAGTGACAAAACAAAAAGGGATTCATACCTTAAACACTTTCATTCAATGCAGGAAATAGGAACGGATATTTGGACTTCGTGTCCTCTTTGGCTTCCCACATAGATTCCTCCACCTTTTGATTTCTCCGAAGAACCCTTACCGAAGCCACTTTCTTAATCCTCAACCGACGGACTTTCATATCCAAAATCTCAATCAAGACTTCCTCATAGGATAAGGAATCCAAAATACCAACACCTTCTAAAGGAACAATCAAAGAAGGATCACCTACGCACTTCTTCAATATCAATAGGTGGAAAACCAGATGAATAGAACCTAAGCTTGCAGGAAACTCCAATTCATAAACAATATTCCTAACTCTCCTCAAAATCTAGTACAGACTAACATAATGACGACTGAGCTTTCTCTTCTTCCCAAAGCACATCACTCTTTTTATAGGAGAAACTTTTAAGAATACCCAATAACCTACATCAAACTCAACTCCTTTCGCCTCACATCTGCATAAGACTTTTAGCGACTTCGGTCAGTCTTAAGTCTCTCCCTAATCACATTCGCCTTGTCCATGGCTTGGTGAACTAAGTCAGGACCAAATAATATACTCTTACAAATCTCAAACCACCCAATTGGAGATCTACACCTCCTACCATAGAGGGAGTCATTCCAATGCTAGAGTGATAAATTTTATCTACACGAACACAATAAGATGTAAGTGATCCACCCAACTCCCCTTAAAGTCGATCACAAAGGCCATTAGCATGTCCTCTTAAGTTTGAATAGCCTGTTCCATTTATCCATCAGTGTGGAAACCGGTGCTAAGGTTCACCTTAGTCCCCAACCCTTTCTTAAATAAATGCCAAAAGTGAGATGAGAATTGCGTGCCTCGATCTAAAATAATAGACATCGGTACTCTATGCAATCTGATTATCTCCTCGATGAATAACTAGCATAATCCTCCCCAGATTAGGTGGTCCTCATAGGCAAGAGATGAGTGGACTTAGTTATTCTATCCACAATAACCCAAATCAAATCATATTATTTGTGAGACCGCAAAAGACTGATAATGAAATCCATATTGATCACCTCCTACTTCCATATGGTCAAGTCAATCTCTTGAGATATGCCACTAGGCCACAAGTGCTCAACCTTCACATGCCGACACACTATAAACTTAGCCACGAAATTAGCCACATCTCTCTTCATACTATTCCACTAATAAATCTTCTTTAAATTATGATACATCTTTGTCGAACCTGGATGGACTGTATACCTCAACTCATGAGCCTCAGTCAAAGTTCTCTCCCATATCCCATCGACATAAGTAATACATAATCTACCTTGGTACCTTAAAATACCATCCACCAATCTCAGAAGCCAAAACCTTTTACTGACCCAAGTCATCATTAATCTGCATAAGAATGGGATCCAAAGCCTGTTTCTTCTTCACCTTAACACCAAGAGAAGATTTAACTACTTCTTCAACAATTACTCCTCCATCCTCGGATTCCAAAAAACAAACTCCCAACTTAGCCGATCGGTGAATATCATTCACCAATCCTCTTTTATCCTCATCCACATAAGATAAGCTCCCCATGGACAACTTGTTAATAGCATCAGCAACCACATTAGCTTTATCAAGATGGTAATAAAGACTCAGATCATAGTCCATTAGCAACTCAAGCCATCGCCTCTGACAAAGATTCAACTCCTTATAAGTAAACACATATTGTAAGCTCTTATGATCGAAATAGATATCCACATGCACCCTATACAAATAATGGCGCCAAATCATCAAAGCAAAAACCATAGTTGCCACCTCCAAATCACGAGTCGAGTAATTCCTATCACGAAACATAAGTTGTCTAGAAGAATAAGACACAACCCTGCCATCTTGCATCAAAACACAACTCAATCCCACGTAGGACGCATCATAATACACCACAAATCCATCAATACCCTCAAGCAGGGTCTGAACTAGTGCAGAGGTCAACTTATCTTTCAACTTCTCAAAGTTGCCCTCACATGCATTAGATCACAAAAATTTCACCTTTTTTGAGTCAATCTTGTCAACGAAGCAGTAATAGAAGAAAATCTCTCTACAAACCTCCTATAATACCCTGCTAATCTGAAGAAGCTCCGAATATCGATTGGAGTCGTGATTCTAGGCCACCTCTTTACCGCCTCAACTTTTTGTGGATCTACTTTGATCCCTTTACTAGAAATAACATAATAGAGTAAAAGTCACCACATTCAGCCAAAATTCACACTTAGAGAATTTAGCATACAGCTGTTGATCCTTAAGAGTCTTCAACACAATTCGAAAGTGGTTGGCAAGATCCTCTACACTCTTGGAATACACCAAAATATCAGTAATGAAGACAATAACAAATAAGTCCAAGAATTGTCAAAACACCTAATTCACAAGATCCATGAAAGCAGCTGGAGCATTAGTCAATCCAAATGACATCACACAAAACTCATAGTGACCATATCGGGTTCAAAAAATAGTCTTAGGAATATCAACCTCCCAAATCTTTAATTGATGATACCCTTAACAAAGATCAATCTTAGAAAAGCATCTAGCACCTTGAAGCTGGTCGAAGAGATCATCAATCCTTGGAAGAGGGTATTTATTCTTTATGTAACCTTATTCGATTGTCGATAATCTATACGCATCCTAAGAGACCCATCTTTATTACGCATGAAAAACATAGGAGCACCCTACAGAGAAATACTAGGTTGAATGAAGCCCTTATAAAGGAGATTTTTTAACAGCTTATTTAGCTCTTTTAATTCAGCTGGGACCATTCTATAAGGAGAAATAAAGATAGGACGGGTATCTGATATCCCAAAGACTATTTCCCTATCAGGAGGAGTGCCAAAAAGATCTTTTAGAAATACTTTAGAAAACTCATTGACAACAAAGACAGATTGCAAAGAGGGGCCCTCATAACTAAAATCCTTATCCAGAACAAGATGATCTAGGCAACCCTTGTAAACTAACTTTCGGACCCTAAGATAAGAAAGAAACCTCCTTTTAGGTACTAAGTAACTTTCATCCCATTCGATTACTGGTTCATTAGGGAATTGGAACTTGACCTTTCAGGTTGTACAATCAAAGAAAGCATAGCACGAATGAAGCCACTATATCCCAAATATTATATCAAAAATCTTCTATGTCAAGGTCTACCAAATCCACTAATGTCTCTTTATGAAAGATAGACACCGCACATGTAATGCCCTGAGAGTACACCCTGGGCGTCACACGGTGCTTACAGTTTTGAGGGACCATAAGCTAACCCATGAAATAGTACCTGCTATGAGCACTAAATAATATGATAACATATGCAGAAGAATAACTGATAAACCATAAGGTTTTAGCAACCAAAATCAATACTGGACCATAAATCTGGAAACAGCTGTCTAAAACTAATAAAATAAAAACAAGACTGACTGACTGTATGTACTAGTCTCAAAAGCCTCTACTGACTGACTGTGGGGCTGAGGGGATAAACCCCCAACTAACTTCGACAGAATGGAAAAAAACTAAAACTGATGAAATAACTGAGATAAATAAACTATGTCCTCAAAGTATGAGGACTCAGCACTACAACAACTGATAATCTAGAGAGTCTATGCACAATCCAGGAACTAAGCGTTTGAACCTATGATATGATACATCATAGACAAAGAAATGGGAACGCGATAATACTGGTATGCATGAAGTACTGAATAGAATGCATAAAATTAGTAAATACTGAGAATGCATGACTAAGCATAAAACATGTTAAGAATATAATTTTTAAACTGAAATACTGAGTACTGATACATGAATAACTAATATTTGTATGCTATGGTCAAGCAAAACTGAAACTGAATTACTAGGCTGATTACTGGACTGAGACTGTAGGAGCTATAATCTAACCGACATGCCCCAATGATCAATTTAGGGTCCAACCTATGACCCCAGTTAGAAGGGTGTCAGTCCCATGCCATAGGTACTAACATTGGCAGTATGGATCCACTAATATGTTGTCCCAAAGTACTAAGGGTTGCCCTCAACTAGCAAGCACCCGTATGATATCAACCCTCAACTGGTAGGTAAGCATCTCAACCTATGTTGGCTATGAAGTCAAGGAATGTGGGGACTACTACTAAAGGTCATACCTTCAACTGGAAGGTGAGCCCCTATCTTTGGGTTCACTCGGTGCTAAATTCTACTCCCAACTGAATTGACTCAGAATATTAAATTGTTCTAAGTTTAACTGATTATGATAACTAACTGAATGGATGCACTCATAATTTATTTAAAACTATTCTGAAGATACTGAGACTAAGTAAACAGCTATGTTTTTAGGTATTCATAACCCCCAGGACTCGGTAGCAATAATAGCAAAATAGTATTAAAACTTTGAGGACATAATATGAAAGCATTTATTCAAAATTCATTCTTGTAGGCATTTCATCCAACACTTGATATTCATAGTTTAAACATCTCTAATTATGATTTAAATTAGTAAATAACATTATTCAAACGTGTGGGGTTTAATAATAACAATAATTTCATGTAAACATGGTATAGAATTTCAATTCATGGGATTCATAGTTAAAATCAAAAATTGCAATAACTTGTAAAGATCACTACTTTGAATTTAAAGTTAGATACTTGGACTCCATGGGTGGAAGGGACCCATGGATGAACATTTAACATACCTGGGTTGATAAATTTGTGAGAATTCTTAGGTTTTGCTTGAGGATTGATCTTGAATTTTTGAAGTTTAGGGATTGTTCTTGATAGAAGATTTGTTTCTTGGAGAGAAATTATGAGTAATGGGGCACCTAATGCCCATTTAGGGTTTTAATGTCGTGTTTTGGAGGAGTTTGGGGCTATGGGAAAAGACCAAACGATCCCTAGGAATTAAATGGAAAAACTGGAAATCCTAATTTTTGGCTCTGGTGTGATGCGGTGCTTATCGCGTTGGGCCACGAGAAAAGGACAATCCCCATTTTGTCCAACGACGCAACACGGTGCTATCGCGTTGCGCCATTGAAAATGAATAATTTTGAACTGGCACCTTGGCTCAATGCGGTGCCTCACTGAACATGAACTTTCCCCTTGGCGCAATGCTACGTTATCGTGGTGGTCCACTGAAAAAGGATGAACGTTATTTTGGCCATTACCACGACGGCCCTATTGCATTGGGCTACTATTTTTCACTAAAAGTCCCATAACTTTTCACCCGAGTATCGAATTTAAGAGAAATTAATATCGTCGGAAAGCTAATTCAATTTTCTACAGTTTGGTAGGTGTTGAGATAGAAAATTCTGAGTAGTACAAAAGATTTGCTCATTTGAAGTTGACTATAGCAATATTCTTCCCAAAAACTCAATCGGTAAGGAATATTTCAATCTGTCTAATAGCTGGGAGTTATTGAGGCCTTAATATACATCAAACTCACTCATAAACTACCAAGAAACTATAATGTACTTTGCATGAGCTTGAAACATGGCTCTAACATAGGTTAGGATTTTTGGGGTATTACAATATCTCCCCCTTAGGAACATTCGTCCTCGAATGAGACTGGTTAAGCTGAAAGCACTTAGGAATTGAGACTACATGCTGAATAAATATGATGAAATCGTGATTACATGACTGAGTTTGAGACATGACTCATGACTGAACTGGTTCTGTGAATGCATGACTTACATGAGAATGGTATATAGCTAAAACTGAGCATGGAAAAGAGAAATTCTAAGAAAATTATTACCTTAAGATTAATCTGAGTTTGCGGAGAAAAGATGAGGGTACTTGGTCCGCATTTCTGCTTCTGCTTCCCAAATGGATCCCTCAACTAACTGATTCCACTAAAGAACCTTGATTAGGGGAACTTTTTTGTTTCTTAGTCTATGAATTTGTCGATCGAGGATCTTGACTGGAATTTCTTCGTAAGAAAAGTTGTTCTGAACATCTACGCTTTCTAAGGGAACAATTACAATTGGGCGATCAATACACTTCTTCAAAAAGGAGATATGGAATACTGGGTGCACTGATGCTAAGTCTGCAGGTAATTTAAGCTTATAAGACAGGTTTCTGAAATGACTCATAATTATAAAAGGGCCAGCAACCTCTTTACCCCCTTCATGGTAGAGATATTTAGATAAATAAAATATCCAATCTCAAACTCAAGATCCTTTTTCCTCATATCTGCATAAGATTTTTGTTAGTTTTGGATTGCCTTAAGTCTCTCCTGGACTACCTGAATTTTCTCTAAAGCATCAAATAACAAATCAGGCCCTATCAAAGTGATTTCACCTACCTCAAACCAACAACCAGAGATCTAAACTTTCTTCCATATAGAATCTCAAACAAAGCTATCTGAATACTGGAATGACAGCTATTATTATAGGCGAATTCAATCAAAGGCAAGTGGTCATCCCAACTGGCCTTGAAGCCAACTACACATGCTCTCAACATATCCTCAAGGGTCTAAATAGTCCTCTCTTCCTGACCATATATCTGAGGGTGAAAGGTTGTACTGAGGTAAACTTAGGTACCAAGACCCTTCTGAAAAGCTTTCCAAAAGTGAGAGGTAAACTGAGTACCTCTGTTAAGATGATGGACAACGGAACACCGTGCAACCTAACCAACTTTCAAATATAGAGCTTGGCATAATCCTCGGGAGAATAAGAAGTATGGACTGGTAAGAAATGGGCTAATTTGGTCATCCTATCCATAAAGGCCCAAATCGAATCATGCTAACCAAGAGTATGAGGCAAACCTATCACAAAATCCATGTTCACTATCTCCTACTTCCAAGTGGAAATATTGAACTCTTGCATGGACCCATTAGGCTTCGGATGCTCAATATTAACCTACTGATAAGTGGAGCACTTAGCCACAAACTCTGCAATATCTCTCTTCATCCCACTCCACCAATAGATTTCCTGAAGATTACGGTATATCATCGTGGCCCCTGGATGAATCGAGTAACATGTATCATGCTCTTCTGTAAGAATTCACTGTCTCAACTCATCAACACCAGCACACACAGTCTACCGTAGCAACACAACACACCATCTTCCCTTGGGAGAAAACATCTACTTTTTGATCCCTGATCGACTCCTTCAGCTTCAGTAGACTAGGATCCCTATCCTGCTTTTCTTTTACTTTGGCAAACAAAGAAGATTCCAAACTATTCTGAACCCAAACGCTACCCTCAGCTGAATCAACCAAGTGAACACTTAACCTGGCAAGCTAATGAACCTCCTGAACTAACTTCTTCGTGTCATCCTCAACATGAGAAACACTACCCATAGACAATCTACTAAAGGCATTTGCCATAATATTGGCCTTTCCTGGGTGATACAAAACACTCATATAATAATCTTTCAATAATTCTAACCATCTTCTTTAGGACAGATTTAAATCTTTCTGCATAAACCCCTAGTGCAAGCTTCTGTGATCCTTGAACATATCAACATACACCCCATACAAATAGTGCCTTTAAATCTTTAAGGTGAACACAACAGCTGCTAACTCAAGATCATAGGTAGGATAATTCTTTTCATGGAGCTTAAGCTTCAAGAGGCATAGGCCACAACCTTACCCTTCTACATTAAAACACACCCCAAACCAACTCTAGAAGCATAGCAGTACACAACAAACCCATTTGAACTATCTGGTAATGTCAAAACTAGGGTTGTGGTGAGTCGAGTCTTCAACTCCTAAAAACTCTTATCACAAAAATCTGACCACTGAAACTTAACTTGATTTTGAGTCAATCGAGACATGGGGGATGAAATAGACAAAAAAACCTTTAATAAACCACCAGTAATAGTAAACCAAACCCAAGAACTCCTGATATCCGATGAAGAGATAGATCTAGGCCAATTTCTCACCATTTAAATCTTTTGAGGGTCAACTCTAATTCCATCACCAGAAATAATATGGCCAAGAAAAGCTACTGATCTTAGCCAAAATTCTCACTTACTTAATTTAGCGAACAACCGATAGGCTCTAAGAGTATGCAATACTATTCTAAGGTGGTCTGCATGATCAGTTTCATTATGAGAGTAGACAAGAAAGTCATTAATGAAGACTATGACGAACATGTCCAAGTACTATTTAAACACTCGATTCATCAAGTCCATAAAGGCTGCTAGAGCATTTGTGAGATCAAAGGACATGACTAGAAACTCAAAGAGACCATACCGGGTTCTGAAAGCTATTTTTAGAATGTCACATTCTCTGACTCTGAGCTGTTAATAGCCAGATCTGAGGTCTATCTTTGAAAAATAACTTGCATCCTGAAGTTGGTTGAGCAAGTCATCAATTCTGGTAAATGGGTATTAGTTCTTGATTGTGACTTTGTTCAACTGACGGTAGTCGATATACATTCTAAGATAACCATCTTTCTTATGCACGAATAGGATTGGTGAGCCCCACAGGGAAACACTGGGCCTGATAAATCCCTTATCTAAGAGATCTTTCAGCTTTTTCAGTTTGTCTTGAGCCATTCTGTATGGCAGAATAGATATAGGTTGGGTACCTGGAAGAAGGTCTATTTCGAAGTCAATTTTCCTTTCAAGAGAAACTCTGGGAAGATCTTTAGGGAATACATCTGGAAATTCCCTCACTACTAAAACTGACTCAAGATTAGGACCCTCAAAATTGAAGTCTTTAACTCAAACGAGATGATAAATACACCCCTTGGATATCATCTTCCTCGCTCTAAGGTATAAAACAAGATGACTCCTAAGAGCTGTAGTACTACCCCCTCCCCCCATTCAAGGACTGGTTTATTTGGAACTAAAAATGAACTACTCTATTTCTATAATCAACTGAAGTTTAGCATGAGTGAAGACAATCCATGCTGAGAATGACGTCAAAATCTATTATCTCTAACTCCATAAAAGCAATTGAGGTAACTTTCTGAGACATTGTAACCGACCAGTTCTTGTATACCCACGGGGCTATAATATAGACACCTACTGAGGTAGACACCAAAAAGGGTTCTGCTAAAATCTAAGTACTGACACCAAAATCAACAGCAATATAAAGGGTTACAAAAGAAAGAGATGCTCCAGGGTCTAGTTAAGCATAAACATGTAAATGAAAGACTTGCAATGTACCAGTAACCACATCAGGAGAATTTTCCTGATCTTGTCAGGACTGAAGTGCATATAATTTTCTTAGACATTGACCACTGGTGGCACTGGAAGCGGCGCCCTGCTAAGTCGGGAGGTCAGCTGGAACTGGGGGAACAACTGGACTAATCCTGCTGACCACTCTTTGGACAATCCCTGACTCGGTGGCCTGGATTTCCACACCCAAAACATACATCACTACTTTCTCTACACACACCTTGATGGTTTTTACTATATTTTAGTAAAGAGGATTTGTACGACCACTAGTTACACTACCTTGGGACTTAGAGCCTGGTGCTCTATCCCCATTATCATTTCTGAATTTGGGTACTGGTGCACTAACTGAACATGGAGCTGGGACTGAAGATTTCTAATGGAACTAGGAACGATTCCCACCTTCTGACTTTGGTTGAAAAAAATTAAAGCTACCTGTTCTAGCCCTCTTGTTCTCTCTCTTTATCCTTATTCTTCTGCTCCTCAAACTATTGAGCATGGACCATGAGCCTTGATATGTCCATATCCCAAATTAACATCGCAGTCCTACACTCCTAGACCACACTATCAAATACCTCAAACACAAAATTACTAATCCTAGATCTATTATCAGCCACCACATGAGGAGCATACCTAGCTAACTGAGTAAACTTAAAGGAATACTTTTTCACACTCATGTTGCCCCACCTTAAGTTAATAAACTCTAACACTTTGGATTCCCTCGGCTCCAATAAGAATAATCTATCTAAGAAGGTTGTAGGAAACTTCTCCCATTCTATAGGCCCTGCTTCAATGCCTCTATCCCCTTTCCACTACTTAAACCAGGTATGGGCTACATCCTGCAGCTGATAAGCAGCCAATTCAGCACTCGAACTAGAAGTCACCCCCATAATTTTTGTCACCTTATGCACCATGTCTAAGAATTTTTGTGGATCCTCTTTAGATTTGGATCTCAAAAATAGAGGAGAATTTATTTGGGCAAAGCCCGAATCCTAGATGTGGTAGTATTGGCCACTAGGTTGGCTGAAATAGTGGCTGGCTGAATATTCTAAGTCGTTATAGAGTGAGCTAGAGTATTGAATGCAGCTCTAAAATCTGCATGAGAAACATGCTCATTTAAAGGATCTTCCTGAACAGGCGAAGGTGCTGGCTGTTTTATATTTCTTCTTCCGTTTGTCTTTCTGGGAAGCATGTTTTGTAAATAGAAGGGAGAACAGATTAGACAGAGAGTTTACTATGAGCTCATGCTCAATCGCACGACATAAACACTAAAAAAAGGGAAACTTTTCTTAAAATACCTCATAGCCTCATGTGCATAAGTGTGGCGCGCTTCACACCCATGTACAAGACTCTACTTGATGCGCCTTTTAGACTTCCTAGGACATTTTAAAACCTTAGGATCTGATACCAAGCTTGTAACGCCCCGAGAGTACACCCTGGGCATCACACGGAGCTTAAAGTCCCAAGGGACCACAAGCTAACCCATGAGTTGGTACCTACTGCGAGTACTGAATAATATAATAACATATGCGAAAGAATAACTTATAAGCCATAAAATTTTAGCAACTGAAATCAATACTGGATCATAAATCTGGAAACAACTACTGGAAATAGCTGTCTGAAACTAATAAAATAAAAACAAAACTGACTGACTATCTGTATTAGTCTCAAAAGCCTCTACTAACTGACTGTGGAGTGGATGGGAAAAACCCCTAACTAACTCCGACTGAACGAAAAAGGACTGAAACTGATGAAATAACTGAGATAAATAAACTATGTCCTCGGAGTATGAGGACTCACCACTACTACAGTTGATAATCTGGAGAGTTTATACGCGATCCAAGAATTGAGTATCTGAACCTATGATATGATACATCATAGCGCAAGAAACGAGTATGCGATCAGTACTTTGAACGTACTGGTATGCTAAATAAGGTAGGCTGATATGCATGGTTTCATGTACAGGAGTAATAACTGATTGAAAGAATAGCATGAAGTACTAAATATAATGCATAAAATCTGTAAATATTGAGAATGCATGACTAAACATAAAACATGTTAAGAATATAATCTGTAAACTAAAGTATTGAGAACTGATACAGGAATAACTGATATTTATATGCTATGGTCAAGCAAACCTAAAACTGAATTACTGAGTTAATTCTTGGACTGAGACTGTAGGAGCAATCATCTAATCGACATGCCCCAATGAGAAATTTGGGTCCAACCTGTGACCCCAGTTGGAAGGGTGTCAGTACCATGCCATGGACACTAACACTGCCTGTGTGGATCCACTAATGTGTTGTCTCAAAGGATAAAGGGTTACCCTCAACTGGCAAGCACCCGTATGAGATCAACCCTCAACTGGTAGGTTAGCATCTCAACCTATGTTAGCTACGTAGTTATGGAATGCGGGGACTGCTACTAAAGGTCACACCCTCAATTGGCAGGTGAGGTCCCATCCCTGGGTTTGCTCGGTGCTAAATCCTACTCCTAACTGAACTGAATATGAATATTGAACTGTTCTAAGTTTAACTAATTATGATAACTGACTAAAAGGATGGCACTCATAATTTATTTGAAACTATTCTAAAGATACTGAGACTAAGTAAACAGCTATGTTTTCGAGTATTCATAACCCCCAAGACTCGATAGCAATAATAGAAAAATAGTGTTAAAACTTTGAGGATATAATATGAAAGCATTTATTCAAAATTCATTCTTGCAGGTTTTTCATCAGACACTTGATATTCATAGTGTAAGCTAAGTATGGGAATAGTTTAAAGCATGTAGAAATAGCATGATTTCAATACCAACATCTCTAATTATGATTTAAATCAGTAAATAACATTATTCAAACATGTGGGGTTCAATAAAAACAATATTTCATGTAAACATGGTATAGAATTTCAATTCATGGGAATTCATGGTTAAAATCACAATAACTTGTAAAGATCACCACTTTGAATTTAAAGTTGAATACTTGGACTCCATGGGTGGAAGGGACCCGTAGATGAACATTTAACATACCTAGGTTAATAAATTCGTGAGAGTTCTTAGGGTTTTTCTTGAGAATTGATCTTGAATTTTTGAAGTTTAGGGCTTGTTCTTGAGACAAGATTTCTTTCCTGGAGAGATATTATGAGTAATGGGGCACCTAATGCCCCTTTAGGGTTTTAATTTTGTGTTTTGGAAGAGTTTGGGAGTATGGGAAAAGACCAAATGATCCCTAGGAATTAAATGGAAAAACTGGAAATCCCAATTTTTGGCTCTGGGGTGATGCGGTGCTTATCGCATTGGGCCATTGGAAAAGGACAATCTCATTTTGTCCAACTACACGACGCGGTGCTATCGCGTTATGCCGCTGAACACGGATAATTTTGAACTGGCACCTTGGCGCGATGCGGTGCCTCACTGAACATGAATTTTTCCCTTGGCACAATGTTGTGTTATCATGGTGGTCCACTGGAAAAGGACGAAGTGGCCCTATCGCGTTGGGATACTATTTTTCACTAAAAGTGCCATAACTTCTCACCCGAGGATCAAATTTAAGAAAAATTGGTATCGTTGGAAAGATAATTCAATTTCCTAAAATTTGGTAGGTGTTGAGGTGGAAAATTCTCAGTATAAAAAAATATATGCTCATTTGAATTTGAGTATAGCAATATTCTTCTAAAAAACTCAATCAGTAAGGAATATTTCAATTCGTCTAATAGCTGGGAGTTATTGAGGCCTTAATATACATCAAACTCACTCATAAACTACCAAAGAACTATAATGTACTTTGCATGAGCTTGAAACATGGTTATAACATAGGTTTGGATTTTTAGGGTATTATAATATCTCCCCCTTGGGAACATTCATCCTCGAATGAGATTGGTTAAGCTGAAAGCACTTAGGAATTAAGACTACATGATGAAATCATGATTACATGACTGATCTTGAGACATGACTCATGATTGAACTGGTTCTATGAATGCATGACTGACATGAGAATGGTATGAAGCTAAAACTGAGCATGGAAAAGAGAATTCTAAGAAAATTGTTACCTTAAGCTTAATCTGAGTTTGCGGAGAAAAGATGAGGGTAATTGGTCTGCATTTCTGTTTCTGCTTCTACTTCCCAAGTGGCTCCCTCAACTAACTGATTCCACCAAAGAACCTTGATTAGGGGAACTTCTTTATTTCTTAGTCTACGAATTTGTCAATCGAGGATCTCGACTAGAATTTCTTCATAAGAAAGGTTGTTCTAAATATCTACACTTTCTAAGGGAACAACTACAGCTGGGTCACCAATACACTTCTTCAACAAGGAGATATGGAATACTGGGTGCACTGATGCTAAATTTGCAGGCAACTCAAGCTCATAAGTCACCTTTCCAAAATGGCTCATAATTCTTTAAGGGCCAGCATATCAGGGACTAAGCTTCCCCTTCTTACCAAACCTCTTTACCCCCTTCATGGGAGAGATTTTTAGATAAATAAAATCTTCAATCTCAAAAACAAGATCCTTTCTCCTCACATCTGCATAAGATTTATGTCGGCTTTGGGATGCCTTAAGCCTCTCTCGGAGTAACTGAATTTTCTCTAAAGCATCAAACACCAAATCAGGCCCTATCAAAGCGGTTTTACCTACCTCAAACCAACCAATAAGAAATCTACACCTCCTTCTATATAAATCCTCAAATGTAAGGGTCCATATAAGAAAGAGTAAACCTCGGATCAAGCAAAAAATACACATCAAGAGAGAAGAGTTGTAATATACCAGTAACAACATCAGGAGATGCCTCAAATTTATGATAAGTGGCAAAAGCATAAAGTCAATTTTGACCAGTTTCGGTACTAGAAGTAGCACCCTTTGGTTCATGAGTTGAAAAAGTAGCAACCAAAACTTTATTATCTCCCATGGAAATTTTAGCAGTCAGGTAATGTCGCTAAATATGACCAGGTTGTCCATAATTATAGTGTTGATTCTTCCCCTCATCATAATGACAATGGTGAAGCTGTACACAAAATCGACAAGGAGATATGATGGGGCTAACTAAGCTTCACTATCTTGAGATTGGGCATCCTGTTCTTTAAAACCACTGTCAGCCTGAAAGCAACTATCACCAGATGGATTAGGATTAGGACCATTAGCCAACGAATATGAACCAGAATTTCCCCAAATCTTCTTCTTGTTCCACTATCTACCATCCTATCTACCATCTTTCTGATTAACACCCTGCTCTAAATACCTGAGCATCTTACTCTGCCTCTATCCCATCTCTGCCTGCCACTTCTTCTCATCCTCCACATATTTCATATAAACCATAAGTCTGGAGATATCCATGTCATTGTTCAACATCGCAACCTTACACTTCAATAACAAGTCACGAGACAAACCCCAAGTAAGCTTCCTTATTCTAGCTCTCATACTAAACACTAACTCCAGAGCATAACGAGACAACTTATGGAACTTCAAGGCATATTCATTCACATTCATCCTACCATGTTTTAGATTTACAAACTCCCCCGTCTTATATATCCAAAACTCATGAGGAAAAAATGATCAAGGAAGGCACCAGAGAAATCTTCCCACATAACTTACTCAGCATCATCGCCCCTCTACTGCTCCCACTTCTCATATCACTGATATGCCACATCTTTAAACTAATATGCGGTAAAATCTACACCCTCAGGATTGGAAACATGAATCACCCTGAAGATCTTCTCCATATTATTA
Source organism: Capsicum annuum (assembly GCF_002878395.1). Classification (NCBI taxonomy): domain Eukaryota; kingdom Viridiplantae; phylum Streptophyta; class Magnoliopsida; order Solanales; family Solanaceae; genus Capsicum; species Capsicum annuum. The sequence continues at coordinate 35,369 of NC_061112.1, forward strand.
ATAAATCCTTGAGGATCCCTCTCAACCTTAGAGCCAGTGAAGGTTGGGGGATTCAACCCCATGAACTGATCAACCCTACTAACCTCAAATGAAACCATAGCAGAAACAACAGGACCATACTAATGGGAATGAGACGTCACCAATTAGGTCAGTAGATGATAGAACGATGGAACTCCACTTTTGATATGTCTCTCTAAGGTGACTGAGCATGAGCGTCACCAACCAGAGAAGAACTAGTGAGGACCGGTGGAACTCTATTTGGGCAGCATATTCAGGAACAGGGACCCTAGACTGGGTCTGCACCTCATAAATAGGTTGAGCTCTATCAACATTATCCCTAGGTAAGACAGAGGGCCCAACAGAGTTCCTACGAATATCAGATCTTTAGGGAGGCATGATCTAAAAGGTGAGCATTTTAAACTAAGTCGTGGCCACTTTTAAACTAAGTCGTGGCCACTAAGACCTTTCAAAACCATTTATATTCCATTAACCTATTAGTTAATGCAATAGATTCAAAAATAGTTAAATTATGCATAAATCCTTGTGTCAAAGCCAATTTCATAAGGTGGATTATGGTTATTACCAATTCCAATGCCAAAATTCATAAATTTGGGGGAATCCACGACCCCCATTCCATTATCCATACCCATGCACCCCATGAGTTCTAAAATCCATCGATAAAGCATAAATAAATGTATGTAAATCATGGGAATACCATTTAAACAATAACCATCCAAAACCCTCAACCTAAATTCCAAAACCAAATATTTAAAACTATATGACTATTAAACCATTGAATGCCATGATAAAATATAAGTTTAGGGAAAATATACATGCCTGAAGATATCAAGAATTTGGAGAAGAAACCACACTTTGAGTCCTAGATGAACAGTCCCTAAAAATCTTAACCTTGTTTTTAATTGGGGAATTTAAAAGAGAAGAGTTGTTTATGATTGTGTTAATTGGGTGGAAATAAGGATAAGGTAAGGTTTCAAGTTGTGGGAATAGTGTAAGGAGGAAAAAGACCAAATTACCCTTAATGAAAAATATGCAGAAAAGAAACTCCCAATTGCTATGGATCAGGTAACGACTCGTGGTTACCGATTATAAGTCGTCACCATGACTCATAGTCTGGGAAGTGACTTGGGATATATAAGCTGATAACACCATGATTCGTACCTTATGACTCATATTTTGGCACCATGACTCGTGATGCCAAGTCATAGTCTGGGCAGAATCTTGGGTACTTTCATTAGTTTGGTCACGAGTCACCCCTTATGACTAGTGACCATTCCTTACGACTGATAAAGTCCCAATCGTTATAAAGGTGGAATTATTAGACAACTTTATTGGTTGGAATATGAGTGGTGCCCTACGATTCATCACTTGGGTCGTAGGTTGGGCAGTGAGCTCAATCACAGGGAAAATTTTAGAGTCCAAAACTTGGGTATTAAAGTCGCGTGAGCGAGACCCCTTTTCTCTTAGAGCTTGCCGCTTAAGCGGCTAGTGAGTTATAAGATATGTTAGAAAAAAATTCTTCATGTTATATGTATGTCTCGATTTACTCCTGAAGTAATATCATGAAAGAGGTTATAAGCCATCAAAATTTGATAGGCTTAAGGCACAATTATATTTCATTCCTGGGGAATGAGAATTTTAATTGTTATAAGTATAAATCCATTCTCTAGGGTGAATGTGATAATATTAAGAAAAGTTTATCAATACAAACATGCACTTGATTGTAGTGGTATCACAACTCACCTTTGAAAGAGGTAGAATAATTGAGAAGAGTTAGTTTGAAATCTACTTTCAAAGTAATAAATCTAAAATCTATTCATGTCATAGTAAACTTGAAATTTACAAAAGCAAAAAAGCACACGTCCTGGAAAACTTGGAGTTTACTACTATAAACGTTTATAAGTTGGCATGAACGATTATGATATTTCGAAGATGGCATGTTGTTTGTTCTCATGATAAGTTAGTTGGACTAACTAATGTTGGATTGGATCCCTCAAAATCTAAAAAGTATAAAAGGTGAATATGGGTTTGTTCACCTTCCATGTGATATATTGAAAAGATGCATCAATAAGATAATCACATGTACATTTATTATCAATCTGCTATTTGACATTCATAAAGTTATTTGCTTAATAGAATTGAGTTAAGAGCATAATTTTTAGACTACATAATCAAGATAATTTATATTAATAATGTTGGTTTGGCATTGAATGCCTTCAATAAATCGCCGAACCATTGCTAATGAGAACAAATCTTCATGTATTGGTCTAAAATATGATATATTGCATACAATAACACTTGTATGCATTAGACCAATAGATTATAATTATTTTTTTCCTCTCAATTGGTTCAAGGAAGGAACCAATTATTCTATCTAGTAGTTTTTATGTGTGGTATTTGACCAATAGACATACCATGATGCACAAAGATGGATTCTCTAAAGTAAATTGAGATATATACTGGTTTTTCTTACATGAGGAGAAGATAATAAACAGCTAAGAAATATGTTATGAACTATCAGCAATATGATCCTCATTCAAAAGATAATTTAAGTTCAAATGCTAGGAGCATTTGTTGACCCAAATATTGATATTATATTTAGTTATAAATGCTCCAATTGGATGTCCCTGAAGGTCAAAGTCTACTACATGTATGAAGCATGGTAGATTAATTGGTTCAAAAAGCAATAATTCTTGAAAAAGAAAAGGGAGCAAATGATCATAATAAGGAGGTAATGTGCTCTTAAGGAGCCTATGACATAACACTTCATGAAACTTTATGAAAGATTCAAGTACCTGAAATTAATGAAGTGATAAGATCTCAAAATGTTATGTCATATTGTGAACCGATACAAAATGATATATCATCGATAATATTTTGATATAATATTGGTGCAATATTGTAAAAGATAATGAAGATTTGTGAATTCACCCCAAAAATTTATTATCTCCCTAAAAAATTGTGAATTCAATTTTTTAATGTCACTTCACCCCAAAAAATATAATTTTAATGATACAAAAATGTTATAATAATGTTAATGTACACCTTTGGTTGTTTTATTCTAAAATTAAGTATTTATATTTTGGGGGTTGAAGTGACATTTATGGCAAGATAACATTTTTGCCTTTCACGTGTTCTTTTAATTTTTGGTAAAACAATTTGCTTCTAATTTGATTTGTTACTTGTTTAAGTTTAGCTGTTCAATGTAGGTAAACAAAATCATAATATTTAACATTATTAAATCAATTAAAACTTTACTTTATATAAAAGTAATTTCTACAAGTCTATTTATCTAATATTTGAATCAAAATTGCAAGAAACATGTGTTTTTTTTGCTTCTACTTATTGTTCTTATATATTGATTTTGATTCAAGTCTTCTTTTTTGCATTAATTATCATCAGCCTTTCTATTTCATTTAATTAATTTAGTTGATTTCCTTAATTATTATATATAAATTATATATGTATTCAATAATTGACAACAAATTATTCCATTTTGATATTTCTCGTGTCGCCTTTGACATCTTCAAGTGTTTGGAATGCAAATCAAATAAGTTTTATGTTTAGCTAAATGCATCCTTTCATATAATTTGGTAAATATTTTTACGTCAGCATGCTTAAATAAATGTAGAATTCAAATCCTTGTTATCTTTTACATTATTATGTCAATATTGTATCAAAGATATTATCAATGATATAGTATTTTGTATTGACTCGCAATGTGAAATAACATTTTGAGATCTCATCACTTTATTATTTTCACGTACCTAAATCTTTCATAAGGTTTCATGAAGTGTTATGTTAATAGGCTCCTTAGGAGCACATTACCTCCTTATTATAATTATTTATACCCTTTTCTTTTTCAAGAATTATTGCTTTTAGAACCAATTAATCTACCATGCTTCATACATGTAGTAGACTTTATCCTTCAGGGACATCTAATTGGAGCGTTTACAACTAAATATAATATTAGTTTTTGGGTCAGCAAATGCTCCTAGCATTTGAACTTAAATTCTTTGGAATGAGGATCATATTGATAATAATTTACAACATATTTCTTGGTTGTTTATTATCTTCCCCTTATGTTAGAAAAACTAACATACATCTCAATTTATTTTGGCCATTTATTTTAGAGAATCATCTTTGTGTATCATGGCATATCTATTGGTCAAATACCACACATCAAAACTACTAGATGAAATAATTAGTTCCTGACCTTGGACCGATTGAGAGGGAAGAAATAATCAGAATCTATTGATCTAAAGCATATAAGTGTTATTGTATGTAATATATCATATTTAAGACCAACACATGAAGCTCTGGCTATTTATCGAAGTCATTCAATGTCAAACTAACATTATCAAGATGAATTGTCTTGATTAGACAATCTGAAAATTATGCTCTTAACTTAATTTTATTGAGCAGACAACTTTATGAATGTCGAACTGCAGGTTGACAATAAATGTACATGTGATAATCTTATTGGTGGATATTTTCAACATATTAAATTATGGGTGAACGATTTCATATTCACCTTTGATATTTTTCAGATTTTGAGGGATCCAATCCCAACACTAGTTGGTCCAACCAACTTATCAAGAGAACAAACAAAATAAATAATTTTTAAAGAATCTTCTAGTTCTTCAATATGCACATTTTTGAAATGTCACAATCGTTTATGTCAACTTATGAACTTTTATACTAGTAAACTCCAAGTTTACCATGAAATGTACTTTTTGCTTTAATAAATTTCAGATTTACCATGACATAACTAGATTTCAGATTTATTACTTCGGATGTAGATTTCAAAATAACTCTTCTCAATTATTCTACCTCTTTTGAAGGTGAGTTGTGATACCACCACAGTCAAGTACACATTTGTATTGATAAACTTTTCTAAATACTATCACATTCACACAAGGAATGGATTTATTCTTACAACAATCAATTCTCATTTCCTGGGAATGGAATACAATTGTATCTTAAGTCTATCAAATTTTGATAGCTTATAAACTCTTTCATGATATTGCTACTTCAGAAAAAAATCGAGGCATACATATAATATAGAAAATTTTTCTCCAACATATTTTATAATCGTAATAGGCGTGTGAAAATATTATTACTTTTGATTATTATTAGCATATTTTCCCTCCACGTTAATATTCGTATATTCATTCACTTGTCTTTTTTCAGACATATTATGCATTGCTACTACATTCACTTTAGAGAATGGAACATATTCAATGAGACATATCTCATGACTTTTCACCAAAAACACATTATTTTGTCTTAGCCATCATTACATAATATCATTAATATGGTGCATTGAGATTCAAACTCAACGTCTTATCCATATAAAGACGTCTTAGGCATAAATCTATGGGACTTGAACCCAACATATTATCATTCCTTCTAATAATATTGTTCTTTAGAATAAATCTAAAATATAAATAGTTTCAAACCAATTATTATTTTCTCACTTCCAATGAACCCAACAAGTTGTAAAACTTGTGATGTATCGTTCTGAGTGACCCTTATCATACGTCCATATATCATATGAATTTGCATCATTATTTATCTCAAGACGTAATTTCACTTTACAAAAGTGCTTCACTTTTCTTAAACCAAGTAATTAATATGCAAAACAAATCATACCTTCAAACACCTTATCTTAAGACGCAATTTCACTTTACAAAAGTGCTTCACTTTTCTTAAATCAAATAATTAATAGAGAAAATACATCAAATCATCCCCGAACTTGTCGTCAAAACTTACTTTAGACCCTAAATTAATAGGGCAATTATATACCCCCCCCCCCCCCCCCAATAACTATAAAGTGAATTTTTTACCACCCTAAAAAAATTATACCACTCTCACTACGGAGAGTGAAGTACACACGCCCCACATCATTGCCAAATCAGTGCCACATCATTGCCATCTCATTGCCACGTAAGAAATAATTTTAAAAAAAAAAGTAATCCAACACACATATTATTTTTATATATATTTTTAGAAAAGCAAAAAAT
>NC_061112.1:44412-53292 GCF_002878395.1 Capsicum annuum
GTTTAAGTTTAATTTGTTTTTCTTCAGTGGTTTAATTTCCAATTAATATTTTAGTTATATAATTAATGGATCATTCCATGACTTCGCCTCAATGAAGAAATGGGATGGGTGGGGGGTTATGAAAAGGATAAAGAAATGATGTGTTGGAGGATGAGGATGAGGGTGGGGTGAGGGGAACGGGAAAGGGGGACAACGAAGAAGATAAAGAAGAAGATGGTTTCTTATTTTTACATATATATTTTTAAATATATATATATAAATATATATATATATATATATATATATATATTAAAAGTGTGAAGGCCTTTAGAAAAGTGAATTGAACTTTTTGCCCTTCATTAAAAGAGTCCACTTTAGACAAAACCGTCCTTTACCCTTTTTTCTACAATTAAATTTTATCAAAATAAATATAATAAATTTTTCCTACAATTAAATTCTTTCCAAAATTAACTTTTTTTCCAATTTGATTAAAACACTCATTTTTTCCCTATTTGGTTAAAACATCCATTTTTTTATCCTATTTAATTTCTATTTGGTTTCTTTCAATCAAAAACACCCTAAAATTCCCTACAATTAAAAAATAATTAATTTTGTGACCTTTTATACATTTACTCGTAGCATAATATAACATATGATACATATTGAACATTTGTTTCCCATAAACCAATTTCAAAACTAATTCTTCCATTATAAAATTTAATCAAAATATATTGCGGATCCAAAATTTAAAGTTAATTTATGAATTTTAGATATATTTATATCTATAATCTATAATCTATAATTTATATCTATAATTTATAATATATTAAAAGTGTGAAGACCCTTATTAAAAGTTCATGTTTAAGACAAAATCCTCTTTTCACTATTTTTTTTAGTTATATATAAAAATTTTAAAAGAATTAATTAATGTTTAAGTACAAAATTAAAAAAGAATTTCTTAAATAGGATAATTAGAAAAGGGCAAATACGCTCATAGTTAATGATTATTTACGTGTTCTCAAATATTAGAAAACATATTTTAGGTAAAATTTTGAAGACTTTTAGTTCTTTTTAGGTTTTGAACTTTTTATATAAAAAAAAATTGAAAGTAATTTAAGTCTTTATTTAATTTAGGTAAGAATGCATAATATTTTACAATTTTATCCTTCTCCAACATGAAACCATAAAAATAGTAATAATAAAAATAAAAATAGTAAATGTATATATATATATATATATATTTAAAAATGTAATTAAAAAAAACACCCCTACGTGAAACCAAAAAAAATAATAATAACTTTTTAAAAAAAAAAAAAATCTCCCTTAGAAGACTTTACAATAGATAAAATCATTTAATCTTTTTTCTTTAATTTTTATTTTATTAAATAAATATATAGAATGGAATTAAGAGTCCTAAAATATATGAATATGAAATCTATGAAACCTAAAACATATAGGAAAATTAAGAGTCCTAAAATATATGGAAGAAAATTAAGAGTCCTAAAATAGAAAAAATATATTTCTTGAAAAAATAAAAATTACCATAAATAGCTATTATGATGTACCGTAAATTACCTGATAACTTGGTACCAACCTAAAACTTAAAAAATAATAATTAAAAAAATAAAACACCCCTGATGTGAAACCCACAAAAACTATATAATAATAAAAAATTATAATTAAAAAAATATAATAATAAAAATTATAATTAAAAAATATAATAATAAAAATTTATAATTAAAAAAACCCTCAAAATAATATAATAATAAAATAAATTGTAACTAAAAAAAATCCACCACTACGTGAAACCAAAAAAATAATGTACTAATTAATGCATATCTATTGCACTAAAAAATATATAATATCATAATTAAAAAATTATAATTACAAAAAAAGTCACCCCTACATGAAACCAAAAAATATAATATAATATAATAATTTTTAGAAAAAAAAATTCCTTAAAAGTCTCTACAATAGATAAATTCATCTTTTTAAATTTTTCCTTCAATTATTATTTTATTAAATTAAAGGTTAATGTCTCCTGAAATATATGGAACTGATAATAAAATAAATATATGGAAAGAAATTAAGAATCCTAAAATATATAAATATGATTCCTAAAATATATGGGGAAATTAAGAGTCCTAAAATATATGGAAGAAAATTAAGAGTCCTATAATTAAAAAAAAATATATTTCTTGAAAAAATAAATAGTACCATAAATATAGCTGTTATGATGTTACCGTAAACTTGATAAGCTAATATTACTTTTTGTTTTATTGAAAAACTACGACATTTTTGAAAAAAAATAAAAGTTGCCTACTACATTAAAAACTTGTCATGCAATTATATGCATAATAGTACATACATAAACACTAATATAAATTATGTAGTTGAATGCCAAAATTTTATTTATGAATTCTTTTTGTTTATGTGTTCAGTCTCGAGCTTGAATTTATACTCTATAGGATCACTTTGTTTTTGCTTGGGGTTTGTTCGATGAGTTTTTTTTTTATTATTCGTATTTTTTTTGTACTTTGAACTTTCTTTTATAATCGTTAATCTTGTGTGATTTTTTTCTTTATGTTTAATTTGTGTGCTAGCTTGCAATTGAATTTCTATGAAAAAAGTGGCCTGTATAATTTTATTTCAAATGTAGCGTATTCATGATGCCATGATCATGAAGAGCATGGAAACAAATACCAAGTTGTTGAAATTTCTGACATTCAAGGTATTTTTATTTACATTAAATCTTTTCAATTAGCAATTGTCTATCAATAATACATGATACTTTATTATTGTTAACTTCAAAAATATGTTAAGACTTTAGAAAACAAAACTTAAATCACAATAAATTTATCTTTATAATCATAGGTACTAGAGATAATACATAAATATGACCCTAAACTTGACACCAAATTATAACTTTGACCTTAAACTTTGATAGTGCACCAATAGGACCTTTAACTACTCAAAACCTGAACAAATATGACCTCCGATTTTGCAACCCCATGTGTGAGTTTCACTCGCCCTTATGTGGAAAGGTAATCCAATCACACGGTGTCACATCGTTAAAAGGGTTGACTTGGAGAGAGGTCATATTTATGCAGTTTTAAATAGTTAAAGGTCATATTTGTGCACTGTCAAAGTTTTGCTTTTTGTGTTAAAACGGCGTCGTTTTTATTATTATTATTATTATTATTATTATTATTATTATTATTATTATTATTATTATTATTATAAATTTTTTATTTATTTCTATAGCAGCAACACCTAACTTTTTTTTAATTAAAAATGGAACTCGCGCAGTAGGCTGAAGGAAGCGCCCAAAAAGAGCAAATAACACCACTGGGCTATCTAAGTGCCTTGTTTCATGTGGTTCAACATTAATATACGTACATAAATATAGATTTTCTACCTTATATATATAACGTAACTTTTTTACCGAGGGAGTTCGGGTGAACCCAATGGCAACCACGTAGGTCCGCCCCTGTGTTAATTTAATAATGTTTTGATAACGTTAATTTAATAATATTGTAATAACATTAATTTGATAACGTTAATTTAATATACTACTACTACTATCCTTAATAACGTTTTATTAAAACTATAATTTTTTTATTATTAGTATAGTTTTATCTTTAATTTAATATTTAAATAAATTATATTTAGATATATTATATAACTTAAATTCCCCCTCTACTTTATAATATATATACATACCCACGCGATTTTTCGTATGAGGCTGACCCACCTAATTAATGAATCTTCAATATTGCTCTTTTTCCGCAATGACAAAATAAATTAGATGTCATTTTCATCTTTGAGCCGAAAATTATTAAAAAATAATAGTGAAAAGTCATTTAAAGGTCATATTTGTGCAATTTTGAATAGTTAAAGGTCATATTTGCGCATTGTCAAAGTTTAAGGTCATATTTATGTATTATACCCATAGATTTTAAGTTGGACGCACCCAGTTTTGCGTGTTGAACACGCATTTTGCCACATAGGATCGAAGGTCATATTTGTATAGTTTTGAATAGTTAAAGGTCATATTTGTGCACTGTCAAAGTTTAAGGTCAAAGTTATAATTTGGTGTCAAGTTTAGGGTCATATTTATGTATTATCTCTAGATACTATAAAGAGTTAATTGGTGATAAAATTCTCTACCAAAACATGTTCCTTTTTCCTACATGCGATAGTTATTGGAGAATAATCTAAATAAAATAAAGAGACACAACTAATATAAATATTATTAATTAATTGGTTAAAGGCATCTTAATTTTAAATAGATTATAAATCTAAATAAAATACTAAATTTTTATTTGCTTCCTTTTAGGAATGTGATTCAAGTACGATTTTTTTACCACAAATTACAAGATTTTAATTTCTTGAAATCTAAATTAAAGTAATGGTAGAGTTTACCATGTTTCTTTTCTTGTTTTACTTTTCATTCTTGATTGTGTTAATAATATTTATACTAATCGTATTGTTGTAAATTTATATTTAAATAATAATATAAATCACTTCATCACTTTGGATACTAAAAAGTAACTTAATTTTGTCAAACATATGACACAAACAGATATTATTTACGATGACATTTTTTTTTGGTATGAAGAACAATAATTAATCCAACAAATGAGATATTAGGAAAGTTTGAATAACACTCAATCAAAGTGCTATTACAATCTATCTAAGTGGCATGAACTTGCTGGTAAAAAGATATTCAAATTATTATTTATACTATATTTTTATTAACATTTGAACTCATTAACGTGAGGTACATGTGCAAGGCGCGTACACCTAAACTAGTATATATATAAAGAGAATTTATAAGATTTAGAAGGTGGGCCCCACTTTTTTCTACGTTTTTTGGGCCATTTATGTGCAGATTTTTAAAGAATTTGCCACGTCAGCAATTCGGGGGTAAAAAATTCACTTTAAAGTTATTAAGGGGGGTATAAAATTGTCCGATTAGTTTAGGGTCTAAAGTAAGTTTTGACCACAAGTTTAGGGGTGATTTGATGTATTTACTCTAATTAATATGTAAAACAAATCATACCTTCAAACACCAAAAACATGCAGGCATACCTAATTACACAGTTGGTTAAAGTTTTGTGTTGATAACGTGTTATGAAAAACAAAATAAAAATAAGAAGAATGGAGAGGGAAAAGAATAATTCTTTATTTCTCTTGAGGAATTCTTGAGAGGTACATTATAATAAAGAAAAATTCATTTATTTATAAAAAAATTTTAATAATATATTTATAAATAGAAATCTAATATTTTGAACTTGAATTTTAGAATAAACTCTCACATTAAGTAACCTTATAATAATAATAATACTTAACCTATTAGGACTTTCAATTTATAGTAAGTTATTCAAATTTAGGGTTTTCTCTTCATTAGAAAGTAGAGAAAATTAAGTGGGAGGTGACAAAAAAGGCTTTAAATTAAAAATCGTGATAATTTTGACCAGCTAAGCTTAAAGCTTCATTTAAATTGTGATGAAATTAATTGAGGTGTAAAATGAAATTTTTAAAAACTTTTCAATTTTTTGAAAAGTCCTCTAACTTTAAATTTCAAATTTTAAATTTTCCCTCATTTTCTTATCTTTCTTCTTCTTTTTCTTTCTCACCATCTTCTTCTTCTTATTTTTTTCTCTCTCTATAGATTTTTCTCTTCTTCCATCTTCTCTTCTCTTTTTTTCTTTCTCTTTTCATTTCATTCTTCCTTTTTTAATTTTCATGGACTATTTTTATAAAAAAGAATTGAAAAGTTTGAGAAATTTTTTATTTCTTTTAAAAATTAATGAAGAAATAATTTAGAAAATTCAGCAACTACGAGAGTTGCTTTAGAAACTACGAGAGTTGGTTCATCAACTACGAGAGTTACTTCAGCAACTATTGCTTCAACAACTATGAGAGTTGGTTCAGCAACTATGAAAATTGCTTCAGCAACTACGGTAATTGCTGCCACAACTACTATTAGTTGTTGTGTTACAACAATTATCGAAGTTGTTGCAGCAACTATCGAAGTTGCTGCAAGGATCTTTGTGTAAATATAGGGTAGGAATCTTTGTGTAAATAATAAAATTTGAGGGTTTTAAAATTAGTGTCGTTAATACTAATCTTAAAATTGTCATATCTACTCAATATTTAAGATTTATGTCACTCTTTTTTAGTTTTGAATTTTTTTGTCACCCATAATTAATTTGCTCTAGTAAGTATAACAAATAATATTAATTAATAGTGTCCTATCGGTTAGCAAATTTCTTGGAGTACTACCATTTTGATTTCACTTGGAACATAATCCACGTACTTACCGATCTTATAGAATTCTTTTATTTTTCAATTAGAATCGTTATTACTGTTTTTTCAGTTTGGAGAGTCGAATACGTGAGCCGGCTATATAACCATTCTACTGACACTAAAACTCTAATATTTAATCAATTAAAATTTTTTCATATCTAAAAAAAAAAAATTCTACAAATTTATTTAAGTTACATACGCTTTTTCTAACTCTCAATTTCTTTTCTTATCTTGATTTTGATTTAGATTTAAATCGTCTTGCTTCATTCATTATCATAAATCTTTCGAACATTCTTGATTTATTTTAGTTGATAAATTGAAAGATTATATAAATTATAAATGATCAACAATTAACAATGAATTATGCATTGTATTAAAAAAGTGTATTTGATGAATTAGTCAAAAAAATCAAAGGCTATTTATTTACTTTTTCTTTTTCTTTGTTTAAATAAATATTTTATAGATCTTTTGAACCTTAAGATTTTATCATATATCATGATTTGTAGTTAAAATTATTCATTGATTGCTACTATAGAGTAAGAACATTTAAGTCAAAATATTATAGTGATATATGATGAGTGACTCTTAATAATCGTGACTTTTAAATCGCGAGAAATTGACATAACAATTTTTTTCAAATAACAAGTCAAATTCATTGTTATTTTTTTGGCCAAATCCATCGATAGTCCCTTAAACTTGTCCCTAAAACTAAGACTTGTACCTATCAAATCCTAAACTCCTCAATTTTGTTCCTATTGGGCATTTTTTGCCCACATGGCACTGGCGTATTGTGCAACCGCCTGAGGTGCGTGAAAACTAAAAAAATTATCCATGTGGCAAAAGTTAACGTTAAATAACGTTACTTTTGCCATTCCCTTCAATTTCCCTCTTTTTAACCTAAATTTACACTTCTTCTTTCTTCATTCTCTCCTCCATAGATGAGTTCTCATCAACTTCTCTCATCTCACTATCAAAGTTATCTCCTAATTTCTCTTAAATTATTTTTTTCTCTCATTTTCGATGAGAATGTCAGAAAATTCCATCAATATTTATGTTCCCGATTTGTGTTACTGTTTCGAATTTTGTCCTTTAAGAACTTCAAGGATTCCTTCAAATCCAGGTCATAGATTTTTTGGATGTAAAGTTTCAAAGATTTGTATCATTTTCATAGATTTTAATTATTATTTTTTTTATATTTTTTTTATTATTCTATTGTTTTTTCATTTTAGGAAAATGGTGGATGTGGGTACTTTAGATGGATTGATCCAAAACCTTCAATATTTATACATCAATATCCTAAGGTAGAATCGAGCTTAATAATTAGGTGCAAAGATGGTGAAATTCCTGTGATCGATTGAAGCAAAAGCTCAAAGACGTTGAACAAGAGAGGGACACTTTGTGTGAGAAATTGAAAGATATTGAAGGGAAGTTGAATGCATTGAGGCAAAAACTCAAAAAAGTTAAACTTGAAAGGGAATGTGCTAAGCTCAAATTGAATAGACTTGTTCTACTTCTTCTCATTATTCTAAAGTGGTTCTTTAATATGGTGTAAGGTGTAGTAGTTAAGTTTGCCTATTGAATAGGCAATTGGATATTGTAATGGTTAGTTTGTAGTAGTTGTTTCGTTAGTTTGTAGTAGTAGTAGTTTATAGTAGTTGTTTGTTCAGTTTGTAGTTGGCCTAGTTTGTAGTAGTTGTTTGGTTTGTTTGTAGTAGTTGTTTGAATGAATTGACATATTTTTGTATGACAATCTCATTGTCAATTGGCTACTTTGTGTCTACTTGTGTAGCTACTGAAGGTATTACCATACAGCCTATTTGTAACTACTGAAGGTTATGATAAAAATGAACTATATTACAAATGCAAGCAGATGGATATCATATTAACACAACTCAAGATTGAGCTAAAAACTGTATACATGATGTAAAGGTGTTCAAAAAAGGCTTAACATTGAGCAGAATAGTTCTATTGCAGCATACACCAAAATCATTAATTGCTGCCTAAGAAAAAGTTATTCAAAAATTAGTAACACAATTTGTTCAAAGACATTATCCATTATTACAGTGCAAATCATTTCTAAATGAACTACTTCTTTGAAGATCCAATTGATGAAGAAGACTTGGCTGTTTCCACATTTTTTCTCTTATTTGCTTTCATTTGTTGCAATTGTGTGCTAGTGACTGCATCTTTTCCATTCCACTTTAGGCCACTAGGTTTAAAACCAATATCTATATTGGTTGGTGAAGCACTCCTTAAATTTATACCCTCCCTCATAAAGAACTCTCTCACTTGATGTACCTGGCTACAAAATTAGACAAAATTGTAAGACAGTGAACATTGAAAACTTAAATGAAAACATTAGGGCAAACATTATTATAGGTAAATAATGAGACAGAAATAAATACATTGTACACGTGGTTTCCAGTTGCTGGATCAGAGTAAACACTAAAACCAGTTGCAGGCCTTTTGTATCCAGTAGCAGCAACAAATGAGGTAGCATTGTATGACCTCTTGTTGGTCGGCAAAGGTGGTACTTGACTGGAAGAAATGTTTCTTCCAGTCAAGTACCACCTTTGCCGACCAACA